>NC_134484.1:408656822-408756822 GCF_040206685.1 Ascaphus truei | reverse complement strand
TCCGTCAGGATGGGCTGTGCTGGGGCCTCAATACCCCACTGCTCACCGCAGAGGATATCCTCTGGGCGGGGGATGAATCCTCCACATTACCCTTGCCTCGGGTGAGGGGCATTGGTCCCACCTGAGCTTGGCTCGCTCTCCAAATGTAATGGCCCAGCTCTTTCTCTGGCTAGCTCCCAGGACGGAGCTCGTTCTCTCTCTCCAACTCCTTGGACAGACCCGCTCCAGAGCCGGGTGAGAACAGACAGACTGTCACTTCCAGGAACTGGCTGCTAAATAGTCTCGGTCCCACCTCTTATGATGTCAGCAAGACCTCCCCTCTGCTCACGCCTGCAGCAGAGTCCAAGGCCTGCATCTATCTCGCAAAGGTAGGGCATGACGGGGGAAAACCCATGATTACTACTGGCGCCTGATCTTAACAGGACTTACCACCGTAGAAGGAAGATAGGTATAGCCCATGCTGTTTACAGGCAGCTACACTCTCCCTATGGTGGAATCCAATGGTCCCCACTTGGACCTAGCTCTAGCAGTACCATCCTGCGGTGAACAACCTGGGAAACAAACGCATGTGTGGCATTGTCATATACATTGCACATGAGGTAGTTTAATAATAATACAACCGGGTACTCCCAAGATGGAGAACCCTACAAATAATGTTTAGGATCTGGCTTCCTTATTCTCCGCCCATTATGATCCGTGATGGTCACATAGAAAGATTGCACCGACCCATGCTCCGGTCGATAAATCACGCTGTGCATGTAGATGCACCTCCCTATGCTCCAGATCCTTACCAACTCGCTTATTTTATCCTCATTATGATAACCCCCCTGACCGAACTTGGTCCGAAGATATTCCTGCACAGTCTCTCTGAGCCAACTATCCCGATACTCCTCTATCTCCTTCATGATTGGCTCAGGCACATAAGGGTACTCATATCCATGTGACTGCCTGTACCTAGCCACTATGGCTCTGTCGGCACGGCTTAATTTAGTGA
This sequence comes from Ascaphus truei, assembly GCF_040206685.1. NCBI lineage: Eukaryota > Metazoa > Chordata > Amphibia > Anura > Ascaphidae > Ascaphus > Ascaphus truei. The sequence goes on along the minus strand of NC_134484.1, from coordinate 408,755,828 downwards.
GCTTGCGGTTCCCTGCCCTGCTTGGCAGTACCCAAAACTCTGGTTCTTCCAGAGCAATTTCGTCGTATAAAATACTGGGGCCCTTGGGTTTAATGAGTTTCTGCTCGATCTCCCGGAACCTATGATCTGTTTCATCCTCCACCTCCTGCGGAGTAAAAGCACCTGTTGCCCACCAATGGTCTACGATATTACTCTTAATGAGCAGGAACCGTGTACGGTCCATTCCTGCATGGTACCCAGTAAACAGGGGCGCCCACCATTTGTCACGGTGCTCGTATTCTGTGGACTGACTAGTGTGCTCTACCTCAGATTCTGCCTGCGATGAGACACCGGACGTCCCCGCCTCCGTAGAACGCGAGCAATCTCTCCTCCCTTTTGCATTATAATACACCGTAGAATTCAGCTTGTGAACCACTTTCGGAACAGGCCCAGACTCTGCTGGAGTATGCGACCCTCGGGCTCTCCCTCTAGCTCTAGGAGAAAACGGCACAGGGTTAGACACAGGTATTCTACTCGAATAAGGTATTTCCCCATCCGACCTCTCATCGCTCAACTCCCAATCCCACAAGTCCTTTGAATACTTCGGGTATTTGCTTAATTTATCCCCGCTAGGTCCCGGTGGCAATACTCGTGACGGGGCAGGGGCAGTGGCCGGGGCGATGGAGCTATTGGCTGGGGCAGGTGCAACGTTCATCTCATTGTCCAGAAAGCGGGTGATACCGCGACCAAGGGACACTTTCTTGGGTGCGTTCTCCGCCATGTGTTGCGCCTCTCTCGATGGACCTGGGCTCTTCAGGGTGGCCATTGCAGCGGCCATGGCTACTCTCCGTGAGGAGAACAGCGCTTCTGGGCCTCGTTTTCCGGTGGAACCGGAAATGACGTCATCAGATGGGCCCTTAGAATCCCCCTCTGCTCCGGGGTCACGCCCCGGAAGTGCGTTGAGGACTATGGGCGTTGGCGGAGTATCCGTTTTTCGAACGGACAAGTAGGCCGCAAGCCTCTCCTTCTCATCCTCCGCGGTCGATGCTGTCGCCTGGCGGAAGTAAGGGGGTGGTGGAGTCTCCTTACCGCTCCGCTGCTGCGTGATGATCTTCGGATCCTCCGTGGCCGTCTCAGTCTCCGTTTCTGCCGTACTGGGAGTCACCACGGCCGTGGGACTCTTACGGGCCTCCGGCCGCACCAGCGCTCGCCGTCGGAAAGTTCCCGGACTCGTCTGCTCCTTCTTGATACCGCTGGGGTGGTTCGCTGGTAGGCGCATCGCCACCGATGGGACGGCAAACTCTTCCTCGGAAGATATCATGATCGGTTCCTCCGCTAGGGAGTCACCAGGTTCTTCGGCGATACAACCAGTGGGTATAGGTACAAAACAGTCTCGCTCAGGTACCTCCACTGCGGTCGCGCTCTTCTCCATCGACAGCTCGCTCGGTTCTGTAGCGGGCTGTGCCTTGGTCCCTCCCGCTCGGGTGTAGCGGGGGACCAAGGCAGTCTTGTCTTTACCTTCCGCCACCTCCGTTAACGTTCCCGGAGAGGCACCCCGTGGGGTCTCAATCAAAGGCCAGGGCTCGTTCGGCCATAGATAAAACGTGCCACATTGCGGGCATTGGGCCTTGGAGTTGGGTACCGTGCCCGGTATCCCGCAGTGAACGCACAAACACCGGAGGTATTCGTGCTCAGCTACTTCCACTACCAGTAAGCCTCCTGGCAGTTGGTAGATTGTAGTGTTCATCTCAGACATGGTTAGCTCAGGGATTGAACAGTTCAGTGTTCCAGCTCCTTGCTCCTCGAATGCCAGACAGAAGTGAAGCTCTTCGCTCTCGCTTCCTGTCCCTCCCTTGGCTGAGGACGCTCCTGATTGGCTCTCCTTGTGCCCCCTCCCTCTTGTGGAATCCAGAGGCGGGGCCCTCCTTTTTCCAGTGTGACGCGACTTGGTTTGTTAACCAGTCACAGCACAGGTGGGTGGGCTTTCAGCTTTCGCGTCATTCAGCTCTTCTTGCAGGGGATCCGGGTTTGGCGCCAAACCCCTGCACATTTCCCGCCACATTTCTCGCACAGTTCTTTAGCACGCTTCACGTGCGCTCTCTAGGATTGGCGGGAAACACCATTTTAGATTGGCTGTGAACTTCTGGGCCGTTGAGGGCGCGTTTGCCGACATTTTAGATTGTCCTTCGCTCCACGGTGCACATGTAGGGATGGCAGCCATCTTCGATGCGCCCACCACATGTAATCATGTGCTACTCTCGGTGTCTAGGGTGCGATCTGCTCCTAGACCCAAACTTACCTCCTGAACACTCCCTACTTTTCTCCTCATGCTTTATGTGGTACCCACTAATACGAGGTGGCATACCCCAGGCTCAGCAGAACTCCTTCTGTGTGTGTACTGTGCTCGATGTTTGTTCCGTCAAGTGGTCTGTGGTGCGTTCTGTGGGTGCTAGCTAGAGTACCGGGCATCTCCCTTGGTACTGACGTCTCCTACTTTTGGCCACTCATAGCGCGGGCCCTGGGCCATGGTCCCTGGACTAGTTAGCAGGCTGACCCCCCCAGTTGCCTCACGCTACCTGCCTCAAGGGCAGCGATAGCTATGCACCCCTCTACGCCACCCGCTTAGGGCGCCCAGGGCGTACTGTGCGAGAGCGGCGATCCACGCTCCCCTGACTACCCCCGGTGTGCAATTGCACCCTACGTTCCTCAGCGCTTGACCGGAGAGTGCACATCACTCTTTCTGTTCTGCCTTGCGGTAAGCCTGTCCTGTTTCTCTCAGCAGCGCCTCCAAATGTAACCATATTCCCCCCCCCCTAGACTCATCTGACATATCTAGGGTGTGTGAGGGCGGATTACATGTACTTAGTGGTGCGTACCTGCGTGGAACAGGAGGGCCTGAGTCTCCCGCGATGGTATGGGGGACAACAGGACCTGGCTTTTGGGGTATTAGCCTCCATTCTTCTAGTGGTGGTGCAGCGCCTCCATCCTCTATACTCCCAGGGATGTGGGATAGGACCTGTATAGAAGAGTGAACCCTGGTCCCAGGGTGGATACTCCCGAATCACACAACAGTCTTTGTGGTTAAAAGATAAAGTCTCTCTTTATTGTTCTTAGCCTCGCCCGACAATAGCAGCATCCTGCAGCTGCAACAACAACAGCAAGCTCCTCAGCCTTCCAGACTCTCCCCTCGGTACAGTCCTTTCCTCCTCTCCTTCCCTCCAAATATGCTCTCCGTCAGAATGGACTTTGCTGGGGCCTCAATACCCCACTGCCCACCGCAGAGGATATCCTCTGGGCGGGGCATGAATCCTCCCCATCACCCTTGCCTCGGAGTGAGGGACATTGGTCCCACCTGAGCTTGGCTCGCTCTCCAAATGTAATGGCCCAGCTCTTTCTCTGGCTAGCTCCCAGGACGGAGCTCGTTCTCTCTCTCCAACTCCTTGGACAGACCCGCTCCAGAGCCGGGTGAGAACAGAACAGACAGACTGTCACTTCCAGGAACTGGCTGCTAAATAGTCTCGGTCCCACCTCTTATGATGTCAGCAAGACCTCCCCTCTGCTCACGCCTGCAGCAGAGTCCAAGGCCTGCATCTATCACGCAAGGTAGGGCATGAAGGGGGAAAACCCATGATTACTACTGGCGCCTGATCTTAACAGGACTTACCACAGTAAAAGGAAGATAGGTATAGCCCGTGCTGTTTACAGGGGGCTACATATATACTGTGTATATATATATATATATATATATATATATATATATATATATGTATATGTGTTTGTGTGTGTATAGTGGTTAGGGCTATTTTTGAGATGCTTTCTCCCCTCCTGGCCAGATCGGTGGCTATGGTGGGGGCTAAGGGGACTTCACAGGGATTTCTGATCAGTCTTTTTTTCTATTTATGTTTTTCCCCTTCCCTGGTTCCTATGCCCTATTCTCCCTTTGTTTATTCATTCCCCCCTGGTCCGTTGTCCCTCAGGTAGAGGGTGGGTGAGGGCTGTATGTGGGTTTATTATGCACAGACATGCTGTCTGGCATAGTTGCTGGTTACCCAGGTTACTAGAAAGTGTGAGCCCGCCAACAAACCTTGACATACTGTACAGCGCTACACAGGATCGGATGTGAGAAAACGGGGTGATAAGGGGTAAACTAATGTATGCGCTTTATCTTGTTTAAATTAGTTTTTTTGTTGATTTTCAGCATGCTTTTGGTATGAGCCTTCCCCTGCTCTAAATGTAGAACTGCAGGGCAGAGAGTCATGTTTTTGACATGCAGGGAGGATGCATACTGTCCCTGTTGAGCCACCATAAGAGGGTCAGCAGTGTTTTGGCACCGAATTTAATTGTTCAATGCACTATATATAGACCCAGTGGGCTGCACACTAATGTAGGGGCTGATAAAGGACGCATTTTGTCGCTGGATGGTGATCCTGGCTGCACTGCAAGCACCCTGATTGTAATGATAATTAGAGTGCCCTGAACATTTTTGTGTTATATATATATATATATATATATATATATATATATATATATATATATATGTATGTATGTATGTATGTATAGTTACCAGTCCAGATTCCAACAGGAAGAGACAGCACACTGCATGATATAATCCAAAAAGTATTGTATTGTTACAAAAAATACACCGCAGCCAACGTTTCGATCCCACAGAGAGACCTTCCTCAGGGCTGTGCAAAAGTCAAATGAACGTGACATCTATATATACCCCAACCCACAGTGCACCAAACATACATCAACCAATCACCAGCCACATCAATTACCTCATGTATACACATCAGGTGCCCAACATGCACTGTAAACCAATACCTAAACAGAGGCACTCATCCCCCGCCCACAAACGGAGGGAATCCAATTTAGAGAATCAGAGCTGAAAGCTCTGAAGTCACATACTTGCTTCCGGCGCCGGGACACGCAGTGCATCACCCGTCGGGCATGCACATCAAAGTTCGTGCTGAGCCGGGGAGCCAACAGAATGTCCAATGCCTTAGATAACTAGACATCTAGATACACGGAGTGAACAGGAACCCTTCGTTGAGGCCATTAGGGGATAGTGTTTTTAAAGTTGTTAGGTTTCTTATATTTAATTACCTTACAGCACCATTCCCTACCATTACTATTTCTACATACTACTGAGCTGTAGCGGGGTATCCCTATCTTATTCTATCCACAAAACAGCTAACTCAGCTGGATAGAAAAAAGACTACATGGAGAGAAGAGATGTGGCTATTTATATGGCCGCCTACAGGTAGAATTTTTTCTATCCTTTCACACCTGGAGGGTAGGACTTAGCCCTTTGGTGTCCTCTGCCATCGGTGAACAAGGAAAATAGAGTAATCATGAACAGTAGTATACTTGCGTTATCACTGCCATATCCCCTTAACTCGCTTCAGAGATTACGATCACTTTTTTACATTCAAAGCCAACATCGAAAGATCAAGGGAGATCTCTCAGAACCGAGCCCACTTGTGGAGCACACTCAAGGGGCATATAAACTTCACTTTTATTTACACATTGTTTAAAAAAATAGGAGAGAGCTGAACTAATTGAAGAACATTTGAAAAATAAAGTATTAAAAAGGTTCTAGTGACCTATCATGTTTTAAAACCAGGAGAGCATCTGCAGAGATGAGGTATCAATTTGACAGAGTATAGTGAGTGATGATCACTCCAGAAGAAGAGGGTTTATCATTTTAAAGCCCCGTTTATTGGACAGTTTGTTGGGTCATTGGGACACTGTTTTTTCAGCATTATCTTATACAGTGAGTATTTTATTACATTTCTTTTTATGTGTTTTTACACCGTTGACTTTTAGAGAATTTTTTTCTCAGTACTTGTGTGTGCAAGTTATTTTTACTTAGAGTGCCGTGGGTAAACCTCATTTACATCAATTTACAGTATGTCTTGGTATCGCAGTCAATCTGTGGAAACATTAGATGTGATCACACAATTCAGTTTGAATTTTAGCCCTCGGGGAATTCCCCAACGTTGCAGCTGATCGACCATATGCTACGTTTAAATCAAATCCACAGCTAATGACTTGCTCTAATAGAGGTCCTAGTAGCAGTGAAATGGGAGTATCATATATAGTAAATATCTCAATTTCTAGCTAGAATATAGAACTGCACTAACCCTTGCAATTGGCAAATGTAGCACTTCATGTCTCTCTCACACTCTGCAACTGCACTTCCTGGATGCCGTCATTCAGGATGTGGATCTTCTTTCGAGTGTTGGTTTTCAGTGTTTGTATGAGCACAAGAATTAGCACCCCCCACTATAGCCTTGTGGGTTTGGGCAATATTTAAGTAATAATCACTGAAGAACAGGGCATTACTGGCCAATAATGCTCTGGCTGGAAGAGTTATATAGATTTTTTATTAAAATGGTAAATACATGAAACCACCTCTATATACACTTACACTGCAGCTATCTATATCCACACACTGCCTCCCCCTCTGTGTACACACACACACACTCACACACTGCAGCTCTACACAAACATACACACACAACACAGCACCTCTACACACACACAGCAGCTCAACACACAACACAGAAGCGCTACACACACACAAACTGCTGCTACACACAAACTCTGCTGCTGCTACACACACACAACAGCACAGCACACCACACACACACACACTGGAGCTCTATATACACACACACACACACATCCCATCTACACACATAGCAGCTCTACACACAACACAGCAGCTCTACACACACAAACTGCTGCTACACACAAACTCTGCTGCTGCTACACACATGCTACACCCATAAAAACTGCTGTTGACACACACACACTGGAGCTCTATACACACACACACACAAACACACACACACACACACACACACACACACACACACACACACACACACACACACACACACACACACACACACACACACAGCAGCTCTACACACACACAGCATCTCTACACACACACAAACTGCTGCTACATAAACTCTGCTGCTGTACACCAATAAACACTGCTACTGACACACGTACACACAACGCCTCTACACACACACACAGCAGCTCAACACACAACACAGCAGCTCTACACACAAACTGCTGCTACACACACATACAGCACACACACACACTGCTGCTGCTACACCCATAAACACTGATGCTGACACCCACACGCACACCCAAACTGCTGCTGACACAAACACACACATACAAACTGCAGACAGACACTTACTTCTTTGCAGACTTTCTTTCTCCCCCCCCCCCCCCCCCCCCCAATTCAACTGAATCTGCTCAGTCAATCTCAGTCAGCTCGGGAGGGGGTGGAGTCAACCCGTGGCTGATACTTCCTGACCGGTACCCGGCATTACCCTGCACATTTCCAGCTACCCGGACCCAGCAACTGAAAAGTGGGCCCGGCGCCGGGTAATGTCAGGATAGCTGGAAATAATCTTATTACTTACCTTTCTGACGACATCTAGGAACAGCAGCAGCGGTCCTGTGGCGGTGGCAGCTTCGGAGGTATCTTAAGCCGGCGGGGAACAGCAAGAATCCATTCAATAGCAGGAATGGACGGCTGTCCAATTGGAATGCTCCGTCTCCTGCTCCGGTCACGTGGTTCCCCGGAGGCTCCAACACACACACTGCTTACCTGCTCCGGTTCTATGGAATGAATTCCTGCTGTCCCCCGCCGGCTGAAAACACCTTCGATGCTGCCACAGGGCTCCTGCTGGTGTTCCTAGATGTCGCCGCCACCCTGCAGGTTAGTGCCAAACCGGGTAATCGGGTACCCGGACGGGTAGAACCATTGATTTTGGCCAGGTACCCGTTTTTTTTTTTTTTTTTTTTAAACACTACCCGGTACAACACTATTCCTGACCAATCCCCTGCCCTGTCTCAGAGCTGTTCTCAAAGCTGATTGGCTGGAAATAAACACATTGAAAATGAACACATTGCAAGCAGCAACAATTCCGGGCATTACTGATTGGTTAAAATTCCAGGCATTATCCAATCAGAGAACAGAGATTTCAATAATGCCCGGAATTTTAATATAATTAACTGTACCATTTTTTCTTTCCTATCAAGGTTAAAAATAGATATATGAAGGCTTGTTGAGCAGTGCTATCTTTTTGGTTTCCTCACTTATTGACATGAATCAATTGGTCAAAAATGGCTGATGACATCATCTAAATAAATCTTCTATTTTGCATTAAACCAGGGATTTTTTTATATGTAAACTGAGCAGAAAACTCTGGAATCATAAATCCTGTACACAAAGGAAATCTTGTGTTATTTAAAGTGACAACTCTCTGAATAATGCTTTGACGTGTTACATCTTACAATACTGTGAACGTACATGGATGTCATTGTGTAATTGTAGTTCACTCCATTGCTTATAGAACTGCAGGCCTCATGTGGATCAGAATGCATTGTGGTTACAGTTAAAAAGGACTGGTTTAAATCTCATGATGGCATGAATTAGCAATATTGCATAATTAATTGGCAATATTACATCATTAATCATTAAATAATTGGTTTTCTATTCATCTTCTGGTCCTGTTTATTTCAGAAAATAAATCCTATGCAGTTTTAGTCTGTATTTTTGTAAAATCTTAAACCAGGCCTGATAATAGAGCGTGCTGATTTTTATCATTACAAACTCACCTGTTGTGAGATTAAAATACTGTGTCAGTAGGAATAAATTGAAGTCCTTTTCGTGTAGGTGCAACCTGTCATAAACTAGCATCCTTTTGATTGAGTCAAGATGAGAGCGAAGCAGCTCTTGAAGAGTAATAACAGGTTTGCTGAAATAGAACAAATTGCAGTGGATAGCAATTGTATCTATTTCTCAAAATTGTCTCTTAATAGCATGATGTGATGATCCTGTGGTGAGTGAACATTCTCTGTATTTGTATTTTGTATCAGGTCAGGCATGTTCGATCTTTTAGCTGGAGGAAGCCAGACGTGTCCATAATCTTGAAAATCACAGTACCTTCATTATATACCATATTTGTATGTTTCACGGCAGTAAGAGCAGCTATTGATTAAGGCATATTAGATAATGATAAGTTGTTTACCATTGAGGCTCAGGTTATTAACCAATTATTATTAGCTGCTGCTGAATATTTAGTAAACGTCTCAATTTAGAAACACATCATAATTTTTTCAGAATTTCCAATAAAGACTATTTAACATATTCAGATGTAACGTGTTGTAACGTCATTTCAGTACCATCTCTGACAATTGTTATATGGAATACTATTTAAACAGCATCACAGTCTCTATTCATTATTACTATTTATTTTTTATAGTGCCAAACATGCAGGCAGCACTTTACAGTGGGAGCATAAGATTTAAAAATACTGAGAGTACAGTTACGGCTATGAGCATTTATAAAGGCAATGAAAAGAGAAATCCCTACCCAAAAAAGCTTGCAATCTAATGGGATGATAGGATAGGCACATGCACCAAACAGTTTGTGGAGGCATTTATCTTCTAGTTTCAGCTAATGTGCAGTATATTTAGCTGTAGCATTTTTTAGAACGTATGATTACAAATATATATACAGTGCTAATGATGTTTGCATTGTAATCTGTTTTAAACATTTGTGTGATAAATGAGAAACAACAAAGTTATTGTGGGTCTACATACTGTAGTAACCTGTAGTAACAGTCTATTTTTTTTCTCGTTACTAGTAGTACTAGCTTTAATTAAAATGGTGTGTTATTTATGAAGGTACTGTAGTTATGTAACTTGCATAGTTCAGTATCTAACATGCTGTCTGATGCATTTGCGTCATTTCAAATATCTGCTTGATTTATAGATTCATTTCAAATCAAACATTGTTGCAATGCATTCAGTAAAATGTCATTTTAATGAGTAAATGATAAGTGATGTAATTAGTCATGTTTGTTATTTACATTTTGATGCATTTTAAAGTAATTTCTCCCTTAGGCTGAGTCCATGGTGACTCAGCCCGCGCGGAGGCGCGCTGAGGCTGAGGGAAAGCGGGTGCTTTCCATGGCCTTGGTTAGCGCGCTGTCCGGGGGCGTGTCGGGGGGCGGGCCAGTGACATCACGGAGCGAACCGCTCACGTGACCGCCCCTGCGCTCCCTTGAGCGCTTGAATTTAAACATTTTCTAAGACTTACGCTTTCACACGCTTGCGGAACCATAAGCAAGCCCCTGCTAAAGCCGCTCTCATTGCGGCTGCAGGGGCTCACTGTCGAGCAGCAGCGAGCCTCAGCACGGGTCAGCGCATAAGCGCTGACCATGCCCGAGGCCTTATACGGTACACATACGGTTTAGGTTTCAAAACATATATATATATATATATTGTTATTGTCATTGTCAATATGTTATTCCTTTTGTCGTGATGCATTAAAAGTTGTATTCATTATTTTTTTTACAATCGTATTTACTTAAAAAGAAATTCCGTAGCAGAAATTGAAATCTACAGATAATGGTGAGTCACTCTACCTGCTTTAAACATGCTGATAATGTTATTCCAATGATGGCAGATTGTGGTTAGATTCACCACACTTTACTGATATTCCATATGATATGTTCAGTGCTGATTTGGTTACATATACCTAATATTGATGCACTATGGACATACCTATCTCACAGTAGAATTACTAAACAGGAATATGACTTTGATAGAGCATTATAAGCTCTAATTACCTATCTGGGTCAGGTTACCACCCGTACAACAGTCTTTCCACTGGGGATTTTATTACACTGTAAATAAATATATCACTTAGCGACGATATTTGTGTTTAATAAAACTTTGTTTTTATGTTATCAGAGGTGCATATGAGAATTATTATAATATAACTTATATTCTCTATGTGGGAATATTTATATTCTCTGAGATAAATATATCTCTAACAAGAAATAGGTACTTAGAGTGCAAGCTATAGGGACTCTTGAGTGAGATCTTTATCCCACTATTTGGTATTAGCAATAATTACTTGTCTCTTTGCACCATAGTAAATCTACACAATATTACTGGCACAAGGGATTGAGTAGTCTGTCTATTTTTTAGTTTTATGAACATTTATCATGTTTTTATATAATGCAACATCCATGCTCTGTCCATCATTTTCTCCTTGATGCATAACATTTTAAGAACTTCTAAAGGCCAATAGTTTAAGTTGAATTTGTAGTCTTTATGCCAGGAAAACCACCTTATTTAAAGAGCAGTTTGTACTGAATGTCCGACGCAGCTATAAAAAAAATCTATAATTTACATACGTATGTGTTATAGGCAACACTCTTTTAACACCTGTGCACCTGTATGTACATATTATTAAAAAGAGTTACACTTACCGCACACAATGAGAATATTTTTTTAAAGGATAAATATGCACACATGCAATATAGTTTTTGTTTTTCTTGTGTCAATTTAACACCAAATATTCCATTTGCGACACTTAGTATGTAGAGCAGTGTTTTTCAAACAGGGTTCTTAGATGCCCTTTGGTTCCCCAGGCATCCTTAAACGGTTCCCTGCAAATTTCTGGTCATTTGAAGATTGTATCAAAGACAGAAGAATTTACAATGCATCTGATCTCAGACGTGCTATTAGAGAGGATTGAGGTTCCTGACAATGCATCTGATCTACATGCTACGCTTCGGGCGTATGGCTTTGGGGACAGAATTTTTAAAGCAATTATAGCACGGTATTCGAACCCAGAGGCCCGAGTAATCCATCAGGGTTTTCCATCAGATCGTTTCTCAATTAAGAGCGGTACAGGACAGGGATGTCCGCTATCCCCTCTTCTGTTTGCACTATGTATGGAACACCCTGGCTGCACATATTCGAAATAACCCTGGCATAGCACGCATCCAGGTGAATACTCAGACCCACAAAGTGGCACTTTATGCGGACAATGTTTTCCTGACACTGTTGAAGCCTCTCACCTCTCTGCCTAATCTTTTCAGCTTATTGGAAAACGTAATAGAGTTTCAGGCTTCAAAATTAACCAAACAAAGTCAGAAGCCTTAAATATCAATCTACCCAAAGAAATGGAGAAACTCATAGATTAATTTTAATTTCAAGTGGCAACCAAAATTTATCAACTATTTGGGAGCTAATATCACAAATGATTACAAAACGTTATACAAAGCCAACTATCCCAAGCTCATGCATAAGTTGAGAGAAGATAATAGAATAGAATAATGAATTTGCTTCCCTGTATCCTTTATCGTTCCAGACCTTACCAATCCCGTTAGTAAGGAAGGATATTGTAGCCCTCCAAGCCTTTGTCTCCAAATCTATTTGGAACTACAGTATAAAAGACTGAGTGTGAGGGGAAGGATCTTAAAAAGGACAACATTGGCGGGGGAACAAGCAGTACCTTGCTTGTGGTCCTACTATAAGGCGGCCCAATTATATAAAATTGTCCAATGGCACTGTGATCCAAGTCTCAAACGCTGGGTTGCATTAGAAAAGGAAATATGCGAGCCACTGCAGCTGCATAATATAATCTGGTACCCACCTCGGATACTAAAATCTATCAAAGAGCCGCTATCCTCAATTACCAACTCGTTAGTTTGGGCGACCGCTAAATTTAGATGCTCATTGACCACCAAAAACTCTCTTATGACACCCCTATTCGACAACCCGGATTTCGCTCCAGGCCTGAATGGCAAAGATTTCAGCAGTTGGAAAAAAAAGAGGAGTTTTTAGACTTAAAGTTCAGGAGGGCAGAATTAGTATATAAACATTTGAACAAATTAAGTCAGAAAAGGACATCCCACATACAGAATTTTTTCGGTACCTCCAGATCAGAGCCTTTTATAACAAATTCCCAGCCTGCCCCCAATTGACCAATTTTGAACAGCTGTGTAATTTGGAAATAGACACAAGGGGACTCACGTCTCAGATGTACAGAGAAGCAACTGTACGCTCTGGTACGGGGTATGATAAGATATTGCAGTACATGTCCCAATGGGAAGCAGACTTGGGCAAGGTGCCAGAGGATGTGGTGTGGGCCGAGATGGTCAAAGCAGCAGCTAAGAGCTCGATATGGACGACATTAAGGGAGAGCGCATATAAAGTTTTAATGAGATGGCATCTCACCCCACTAAAATTATCAAAATTTGTAGCAGGTTACACTCCATTGTGCCCAAAACAATGTAGAGAGCAGGCAGATTTGTTACATATGCTGTGGTCCTGTTCCAAATTGGTGCCCCTTTGGGAGCAAATTAGAGATTGGCTACAGAGGACGTTGGGCCTCACAATTCCATTAGGTTGTTTCTTTTGAATAGACCCATGCAAGGTTTATCCAGGGTCGCGTGTACATTGGTTGCTCATTTTGCAACAGCAACGAGATGCGAGATTGCAGCATTATGGAAACAGCTAGAAACCCCATCTATACCCAAGATCAGAAACAGAATTTGGTTTGTATGCCAGATTGAGAAATTAACAAGTTTGGTTAATGACTCTGGCGCTAAATTCCAAAAAGTCTGGATGCGTTGGCTGACACAGACAGATATCCCAGGGATAAATAATACCACAATCATACTTTGATAGTAGGGAAATGCACTCTCCCTTGATGGACGGATGGGAAAAAGAGAAGTCCGGAAGCAGATACGGTAAGTCCTAGTAGGAGGGAGCCGGTCCCGCGTAGGAAGCCTCACCCTGGCCGGTCGGGAAAGAGAGAGTAGCGACAGTTCATTAAATATATTAACTTGAAAAAAGGATTAGTTTTCCCCCCTCTCACCCCACCGTCCCACACCCTCGTTTATCCCTTTATTTTAAGTGATTTTGACATACGTTGTGGTGTTAACTGGACAAGAAGAAGTTTCTGGCTGACGGGTCATGATTACATGTTAATAACATCCTTTTGTCAACTATATATCGCCTTCTTTTTGTTTGCAGTTTTTCAAAACGAATAAAATTTAAGTTACAAAAATTAAAAAAAAAAAAAAACAAGATACTAGTTTAGTAAGAGGTTGGATTATATACTGTAGTTGAGTGATATTACTGCACTTTAATCTTATAACCAGTACATTTAGTGAATGATGGACCAAGTGTATCACTATATACCATACTCCCTGTTTTGCAGAGATATTTCTAAAGGTAAATTCTGCCGCATTTTGGGAGCTGCTTTATTAATATATCACATTTGAAGACTTTTCTTGGTCTTTTTAAAACCCTGATCTCTTCCGTAATTACTGCTCAAAAATTGTTGACTGTTCAAAGGTTCAGCGTCTTTCACACGTTACTTCTCATACCCTGTCTTTTTGCCTGTGCTCTTTGGCCATTTACACTTGAATCCTTTTTTTTTTTTTGCTGCTGCAAAGGTTGCCACTTCATTTTTTTTTTTAAAAAAAGGACATGTCATCCTTATGCAGACCCCTCTTGGCTCACTCAAGTTTGCCCCTCCCTTTCTACCCCATTGTAGATGGGCTAGCAATGCATTGCTGAACAGAACAACACATTCCTGACACCCCCAGGCAATGAAAGGGTTAAACTTATTTGAACCTTTCCAAATAGAATGAAATCCCTCTGAAAATGACTGCAGCGGCCTTGTATAGGAAACCATAACCGCTTAAGGTGAGGGAATACAGCCAGTAGGGCTGCAGTATCCCCGGCGCAAAGAAGAAGAAGATACATTTGGTACGCTTGCGAGACCACGCCAGTCGGGAGCAGGACAGAAGGGTGAGGTAGTGTCTCAGGTGCCAGTGGCCCTGAGACTAGGTCTAGAGTCCCCCCAGGTCCCAGCTAGGCCCCGCCTCACCACAAATTGTGGTTGCTTCAGGGAAGGCCCCTAGATAGGGACGCTTCCCCATTACTGTATAGCGGCAAGGACACAGTGAAGACGCCGCGCGATGACTGCGGTCTGTGGCCTGGTCCATCTCTACTGAGAGACTATTAAAGGTGAGACACTCCAACGGGAGTTCACCTCACGCAGAAGCGGACGTCTTCGTTGGATCAGACTGATCCTTTTATCAGCCAACGTTACCCGGGTGCTGGAGCGCCCGGGAAGGTATCATCCTCTTCAAGTGCACCAACTGCCACACACATACTCTGTGGGTAGCGCTACTCCACGCACTTTGGGGTGGGCTTAGCTCTGTGAACACCGGGTGGTTAGGTACCCTGGGCACCTCAGTACTTTGGGGGATCCTCACCAGGGTGTGGACAAGGCAGTGGTTGAATAGTGAGGCACTGTGTGGGTACGGCCGTGCGAGGCCGTATATTATTGCGTTATTAGTTCTGTGTTGCCAGTAAAGATAAGCTGTTATATCACTGTGTGCATATTCATTCTTTGCGGTGTGTTCCTTGGAAGGCGTTATCCAATTGCGCTTGGATCTCTCCCAGGTGGAGACGCTGTCATCATATATACCACGACCACCCTAGGCTCTCTTCAGCGGAGGATCAGCCCTCCTGTGAGCCACTCAGGTAAAGCACCACACGTAGATCCGCTTAGGAAAAGGGGCTACATGCATATACAGTAGGATTGGCTGAATATTAAATATTAATTCTGCTTACTGTTGTCATGTGTTGGTTTGGTGCTGTTTTTTCTCTTAGGCATTAAAAATTAATTTTTTATTTCTCTATTTTAGTAATTAGGAATTGGAGTCATACCCTCTTGTGGTTCGCCAGGCATTAGAACCTTTTGTGATTTGCTTTTGACATTCCCATTTCTCTATAAACTCTTGACGGCTTTAAAACATTTCTAATATTATATAAACTGTCATCATTTATTCAGTTTTACTTCAATATTTTTCTTTAACAGCTACGCATTCTCTTTTTACGCAAATGAATTTTTCGTGTGGTGGGGGGAAAGAGAATCAGAACTGTTACAACATATCAATCCTTACTGAAGGACATTCTTGTTTTTCCCATTGTAAACATAACAGCCCAAATGCAATATGGTGTGTAGCCACACCATGGCCTGGAAAAGAGTCCAGCTCCATTTAGCTATTTGGGACTAACATCTTCACAGCGTATTGAGAAAGGGTCACTACCAGACCGGTGGGATTCAAAAAGCTAATGAAAAAAGCAACAGTTGATGCTTTTATGGTTTTTTAGCAACAACAACAAAATAATTAATCACTGCAGTAATTAATGGACAAAAAAAAGGAATGACAGACCCCACCACCAATGTTCGGAAATGTAAAATTCCCCACACTAAAGGTATAAAAATCCAAGCAAAATTTTTTTCATAGAAAAACTAGATTTTATTATGAATATTACATACATACAATGTGCTATACTGTATACAAATCAATGTGCATGAAAACGTGAAAAAACAAAAACCATGGAGATCCACGAAAAAGTTTGTATTCCCAAATATGCTGACACTATCTTTAGTTTACAGTATATGGGTTGAAAAATATGTTAATGTTCTGACAAAACATAATAATAATGTAAAACAAATATAATCACTGCGCTTCTCCATGTAAAGAGCATGCAGCTAGTGAAGGAAATGGCCATACAAATGTGCAAAACAGAAAGTGAATCCCTGCGCTTCTCCCATAGGATTAGCAATCAATGGGGAATATATATATATATGTATGGTGTAAATACCTATAAGAAAAAAGGAGACTTTTGGTATATATCCTTTGATCAAATAATGCCAAGCCTGCTAACCACGTCAAGGTAAGTCTCTTTAGCAGGTCCCTACACTAAATGCATACTAGTGTTATGTGAAATAAGCCCAGAAGGGGTTAAAATATCAAAGCATATGCTTGTATAACCTAGTGCAATTAAAAACTGGTATATACCAGTACAGATACTCACATGTAAGTGAAGTGGAATAAGGGGACCTTGCTAGGAGATTATATACCTAGAAGAGGAGGGGCTGGCCTGCCACAAACTGCTCAATAAGCAGGTGATTAGCTAAATATATTCAATTACACCATAGTAGTGTTGCCCTCTAGGAGCGTGCTGCAAAGGATTAAAATCGAATCATACAAATAATGTAAAACAAATATAATCACTGCGCTTCTCCATGTAAAGAGCATGCAGCTAGTGAAGGAAATGGCCATACAAATGTGCAAAACAGAAAGTGAATCCCTGCGCTTCTCCCATAGGGATAGCAATCAATGGGGAATATATATATATATGTATGGTGTAAATACCTATAAGAAAAAAGGAGACTTTTGGTATACATCCTTTGATCAAATAATGCCAAGCCTGCTAACCACGTCAAGGTAAGTCTCTTATATGCTTTGATATTTTAACCCCTTCTGGGCTTATTTCACATAACACTAGTATGCATTTAGTGTAGGGACCTGCTAAAGAGACTTACCTTGACGTGGTTAGCAGGCTTGGCATTATTTGATCAAAGGATGTATACCAAAAGTCTCCTTTTTTCTTATAGGTATTTACACCATACATATATATATATATATATATATATATATATATATATATATATATATATATATATATATATATATATATTCCCCATTGATTGCTATCCCTATGGGAGAAGCGCAGGGATTCACTTTCTGTTTAAAACATAATAATAGTAGCTAATGCTAACATGATCTGAAGATCCAGAATGCAAAAAAAAAAAAACATATACCATATATTCAATAAGGGGAAAAGACAACACCAACGACACAGAAAAAATAGAAGGTAAAGAAAAGTATAGGAAAAAACCTAAGCCAATAGCAAGAAAAATGAGTGCATAGATATATACGGGTGGCAAAGTTTTTAGTGTTGTAATCCTTTCTTCAGGCCCATTCCCACGAAAACATAGATAGAAATGCGGTACTTCCCTTATTTTTTCTGTTTCATTGGTGTTGTCTTTTTACCTTATTGAGAATATGGTATATGTTTATTTTGCAGTTTGGATCTTCAGATCATGAACTATGTTAGCATTAGCTACTATTACTATGGAGACCTAGAATATTTGTTCAGAACATTAAGAGATGTTTCTATCCATATGTAACGGTATTTCTGAACCGGCCTGACCCACCCAATCTCACATTGGCCCCTGTGGTCTAACCGGCCCCCATTACAGTGTGGTAGTGTCTGGTGGTGCACCTGTTGGCAACAGGACTCCTGAGTCTCCCGCATGATGGTGTGTGGGGAGGACCCGTCCAGACAGGCAGCTGAGGTAGTGTGCTGAGTCTCACCTAGTTCCAGTGCAGCGCCTCCACCTCATCAGGGTCCCTGCGTCCGCATGGGGATGATCCTGTTGAGGAACTCCTTCGTGGTGCTCCTCTCTGTACATTCACTCCACACATGTACACGAGAGGGTTTGTGATTGAGAACATCTTTATTGTCTGAGTGGGCTAGCTGCCCCTCGCAGTAGATTTCTAGCCACTCATGTTCAGTCAGTGCCTCCCTTTAAAAGGTGTATCTCTCCTTAGATAGGGATTCCCTATCCCCGCAGGGATCTCTGCCCTGTGCCAGGTCCCTGGACACAGTCTCCTCTTCAGTTACTATAACATAACCATCTGCTAGAACTTGTACTTAACTCATGACTGAATAGAACTCTCAAGACTACCAACAGAACTCCTCCTCCACTTAGCAGAACTCTGGCAGAACTAACTTTTAGACACAGTGCTGTGCCTTATGTACACTCTGGAAGCTGACACACCTCTGACATCACTAACCATGGAGTCAGAGCATGTGACCACTCCCATCCATACACAGGGCACCCCACCAGGGTGTGAGGGCAAACCTCCATAATTACTGCTGGCATGCCCACAACTTACCAGGCCTTACTGTCAGCAGGAGAGATGACTGTAGCCATTTTACATGACCGCTACACATATATACCAAAGATAGTGTCAGCATACTTGGGGATACAACATTTTGTGTGACACTGTATCTGTGGTTGTTTTTTTTTTCATGTACATTGATTTGTATACAGTGCAGCACATTGTATGTGTTTAATATTCATAGTAAAATCTACTTTTTCTTTAAGAAATTATTTTGCTTGGATTTTTATACTATGAGTGCAGGGAACCGGGGAACCCCATATCTATACTACAGCAGGAATGAATGTTCCTTGGTGATATGAGACTCTTTCATGTTTCACCTACTGCATGCAGTGATTATTGCTCTGTAGTATATTACAGGGGGGCGCAGGTTTTTTTTTGGGGGGGGGAGGAGGGGGCGGTTACCGAGGCGCTGTGCTTACCGGAACGCATTTAAATAAAATGCCGGGAATCGTGCGAGGCCTCTGCAACTTTACTTACCTCAACTTTCCAGCGACGCGTCGCCTTGGCAACCCAGCGTCAAATGACACCACAGGGTCACATGGTGTTGCCATGGCAACATGACATCATTTGACACCGAGGTGAGTGCAGGCAGGGGGGCGCTGGGAGAAGAGTTTGGTATATTGCATGCCCCTTCAGCTCTGCAAAAGGAAGACATTCTTGTTTGTAAACGGGCACAAATAATCTGACTGCATAATATTGTCATCCGCACCACTTAATGCACTTAAATCCTTCTAATCTTCCCAATCTTTATTGACATTTCATGTAATGAAATTGAATTGATGTGATGATCTGTATGCCATACTTGCTTACTCTGCCATTCCAATCGCCATATGTCCTGTGTAATATTACCTTACACCTGCCGGAAATGGACTAGTCTTTACATATACTATTTGTATACAGTACATATGAAATTTGCAGTGGAATTATTCATTCATGTGATTGTAAGCCTCATTTTGTAAATATCTTTTGTTGTGATGGGACACAAAGCAAGCACAAAAACAAAGTGTAATCATTCAGCGTTTCTGGTAAGTGAATGATTGACACTTGGAATGTGCCTCATGATCTCCAAAGTAAATTTACAGTTTATATATGTTCATTACAATGTACCCATGGTACTAATCTAAAAGTTTAGTTTTACTTCTAATTATCCCAATCGGTGTTTCCCAAGAGCACCAAAGTAAGAGATAACGTCAGACTGCTTACCCAGGTACCCTATTCCTCATGATATATACATATCTATTTTTTTCCCATTATATATTTTTATGAGGAGTGCATTTTGCAAACTTTGGTAGAGTATAATGGAAAGACTCACCTGTATTTTTGTTCTTATTGAAAACTGCACTGGCTTTTTCAAGGTTATAATTGCATAATGGTCAGCTGCAAGCTTTGAGTGACTAACTTTATTGAACAAAAATCATTTTCTACTTAAAGCATGTCACAGAAAGGTGAAAGCTAGGCATTATCTTGGCACTGACAGACACTCTGCAGATTCTGATCAGTTGTTTTTCTGTCAGAGCTACATCAGAATGTTCACTTTGTGCCAGAAATCTTGGGACATTCCCTGGTGTGTTCGTTCTGCAAAGTAAGTAATATGTTGAGGATCAGAATATTTCTTGTAAATTTGCGTTACAGATTAACGCACCGGGTGATTTTGCCGTATTGTAGCAAGCAATGACTTCGCAGACCCGTCAGTAGTTTACAAAGGAGCCCTACAAACAAATTTCACTGGAAAAAACTCTTTATGCAAGTACTGTACATAACTGTCTGCAATTTTCCTTTCGCCCTGATTGCAGACTACATGGTTCCTTCTTGCTGTAGGTCATCTTGAGCAGATGCTTTTAGTTGCACTAAATTTCCAGAACCAACTGTTTTCTCATTTAGTAGTTGCTGGATTATGCTTTTTTTTCCCTCTTAAAGTAGGTCCTGATCCTTAC
Organism: Ascaphus truei; assembly: GCF_040206685.1. Classification (NCBI taxonomy): domain Eukaryota; kingdom Metazoa; phylum Chordata; class Amphibia; order Anura; family Ascaphidae; genus Ascaphus; species Ascaphus truei. Next base: position 408,735,229 of record NC_134484.1, on the reverse strand, counting down.
AAAGATTTTTCCGTAACAATAGGCAATGGCTCACAGTTTAGTTTCCTCTCTGTTGGCAGAGCATGGCAACAAAGGTAGGGTAGGAGGAGAGGCTTGTGATTTAGATAGAAAGTACAGAGGCAACATCTCCTACAAATCAGGATATGGTAGATATTTAAGGATATCCATGTTTCAGCCCAGGTGGCTATATATTTTAGTCGTTGACTGAGCCACCTGTGCTGAAGCAGGGATATCCTTAAAACCTGACCTATTGGTGGACCCTGATGACTGGAGTTTGCCACCCCTGCTGTATGGAAGCTTAGTGGTGATCTTAGTGAATAAATATAGTTTTGTAAGTGAAGTGAAATGTATATTGTTTTATGAACCATTCATGTGGAGTGTGGTTGTATGTCAAGAATTACAACTGAAAATGTATATAAACTTTCCTAATATTCCAGCCTGACGTTTTTATTTTAGATTCCAATCCATCTGTTAAGCATCTGTGGCTTCTTATGGAACCCTGTATAAATGGATTCTGGTGCTTGCATCTCATCAAAGGGGATATTGAAAACTTTTTGATAAGGCATTTACTGTGCTCAGCCTTTAAAATGTAGCTTTGTAATTTACTAAACTGTTCATCTACACAGATGCATCTCTGTTGACTTGGCACATTGAATATATCTAAAGCTGAGTAAGCCGCTTGTAAATTTGGCACACACTATTAGTCATACATCATGCTTATTCCTAACCTCAGTCACAAATGGTAAATGGCAGCCTCTCATAAATTTTCCCTCTGGTGCAGCCACTAGGAGATTCCCAATTTGTAGAATAATCAGATTCGACCAGATGGTGATGTCATGTTCCCTTTTCTAAATCATGTGTTGGCTTCACAACTTAAACTGATTTAAACTTGCATTATGATACGCATTTGAGCCAATATTACTGAAACTGCATTCTCATCCAGCTACACCTGTACTCATATCATTTCTATATAAAATATAAGGAGAATAGGTGCAAGTATCCTTCTCAGAACACTATAAATATGGGGACGGGGAAAGGACAGGGGAAAGGAGGGACAGGGGAAAGGAGGGACAGGGAAGGCTCCCGCATCAGCTAAAGTAAATGAAGAATTAAATAGTCAGATAATTACAGGTCGTATCTGGTGCAAAAGGGGACAAAGGGATACACAGAAAAAACAACAAAAGGTTGCACTCAGATCGACCTAATTGATATGATGTAAGGAATTAAAATAATTTAATGTATCAACAATCAATAAAATAGTAGTTGTACAGAGGGGTGTGGTAAACAAGTCCAAGACCACCCCCAAATTACATACCACATGTACTGTATGGCCATATGCCAGTTTATCTAGGTGCAGTGTTTTTTCTTCCTTATCTTTTTTTCCGTGTACGTACGTCGTACGGTTAAAACGTTAACACATTTGGTATGTAATTTGGGGGTGGTCTTGGACTTGTTTACCACACCCCTCTGTACAACTACTATTTTGTTGATTGTTGATACATTAAATTATTTTAATTCCTTACATCATATCAATTAGGTCGATCTGAGTGCATTCAGGGGGGAACCTTTTGTTGTTTTTTCTGTGTATCCTTCTCAGAACCTCAGCACGTGGCTCCGTTTTACTGTAACTGCACTACGTTCTGCCTAGTTAATGCAGCAATCCCCTCCTCGAAGCCGGAGTTTTACTAATATAATGTAAATATCTTGCGCTCTGAGCATGTCCTGCTCCTACCAAAACATTTTTGAAGTGAAACTTCTTTCGTGGCACCTAGTCCTGGTAGAACAAAACGGGATAGATGGGGGCGAAATGTGAAACGGAAGTGACGTCACGTAATGGACGCCACTCCGCTCACACGTCCCCTGTCACATACGCCGCTCCTAATCGCCACCGCACCCCCACACACACCCCCACACACACCCCCCACCCGGCTGCTGACATATGCGGCGGCGATAGCCGCCGCCGCTCCTAATGGCCCGCGTAACTGTTCCATGACCGCTGCCATGCCGCGCATTTGCAGTTGTGATGGTGCCGCTGACGGACGCCACACATGCGCAGAAGCGGCTGGCAGCAGCGTCGTTCCACCCACACGCTCCTAACGCCCATTGGCAGCGGCACCATTCAACCCTCCACTGACGCGGGCGTTCGCGGGCCCCCTGGCGCAACCCGCGCGGCACAGTGGCCCGGGGGGGTGCAGAATTTGCGTAAGGGGGGGGTGGTGTGGGTGTGTGTGCAGAATTTGCGTAAGGGGGGGGGGGAAGAGAGGTGGTGCGCCATGTTACACCCCGCCCCTGGCTGCAGCTGGACACATACACACTGACTGACCCACCCACACCCCCACACACACTGACTGACCCACCCACGCCCCCACACACACTGGCTGACCCACCCACGCCCCAACACACACTGACTGACCCACCCACGCCCCCACACACACACTGACTGACCCACCCACGCCCCCACACATACTGACTGACCCACCCACGCCCCCACACACACTGACTGACCCACCCACACCCCCACACACACTGACTGGCTCACCCACGCCCCCACACACACTGACTGACCCACCCACGCCCCCACACACACTGACTGGCCCACCCACGCCCCCACACACACTGACTGACCCACCCACGCCCCCACACACACTGACTGGCCCACCCACGCCCCCACACACACTGACTGACCCACCCACGCCCCCACACACACCCCCACACACACCCCCCCCACACACACACACACACCCCACACACCACATCCCCACACCCCCCCACACCCTCCCACACACACCCCCAACACCCCCCCCCCCCACACACACACACTGACTCACATACACACACTAACTGACACACTGACTGACCCCCCCCCACACACACACACACACACTGACTGACCCACACACACACTGACTCATATACACACATTGACTGACACACACACACACACACACACACACACACACACACACACACACACACACACACACACACACACACACACTGATTGACACACACATACACACACTGACACACACATACACACACTGACTGACACACATACACACTGACTGACACACATACACACACACACTGATGGACACACACACACACACACTGACTGACACACACACACACACACACACACACACACACACACACACACACACTGACACACATACACACACTGACTGACACACATACACACAAGGAATTCACACTTAGTGCCAATTTGCTAATACAGGGGATGTGTGCCGAGCACGCGCATTATAAGTCAAATTTATTTGCGTTTTGTCAATGAAATTATATTTTGATTTTTAATTAAAACATCACCAATACAAATACAATTTCTGTGACAAAAGTCAAAGAAGTTTCACTTACTATGCGCGTGCACAGCACACACAGCTTTTTTTTAATGTTAAACAATCATTGTTTACTTATCCCCTTAAGTGCCAAAGGTTTTTGTAACAACGCGGCCACACACATTTTCAAACGTTTGGTACACATTTGCTTCAGCATGATTCCTGTGATCAGCTTTATGTGAAAACTATATTGGGTGGGGGAGGGGGTTCAGCACAAATTAAGCTTTTCATTGGTACAGTGTCTGTCTCGGGTGGATTGCATATCATGTGACCAAGATATGATGTCATAAACATGAAAAATAAAAAAAATCTACTTATTTTCTTTATATTGTCCGAGATATATCTAACGAATGAATGACATTACAATTAATACTAAATATTATTGCCCTGTGTCCCCTGATTACACTGATTCTAGATCTGTATTGGTTTATATACTTGTTGGGCAATATAGACCCTAAATTATCAAGACTTTACACACCTGAAATTTTCAGGCCTAAATGTTGAAGGTGCTTTCCATCATTAACGAGGCAAATCTACCAGTGGCAGAAAAATATCCCTACAAAAGTAAATATTTTTGGAAACTACATACCCCAAGAAATTCAAACATGGATAGCATGCCACATCCTGCAAATGCCAGGAATCTCTGTTTTTTTTTCCCCTCTCTCCATAAATGTATGCTAATTTCACATGTTTACATACTTGGCAACACAAAACACCCCTATAGCATACAAAATTCCAAACTAAAGTATATATTTTCTGGAAGTGCAGACTCAATGATGTGCAGATGTGTATCTTTCTTGCACTACCATTTACACTCTCTCCCTCTCCACACACATAAATATAAACTACACACATACATAAGTGAATACTGTGTATGGGTATATACATAAATATTTACACACAGATGGCCCCTAAATGTTGTCTGATTGGACCCCTTTGGAGAATTAGTTGAAGAGCTCTGATATACATCATAAGGGCCTCCAGGGTGTAGGCTCTGAACGGTTAATCTCTAAGGACCTCCGACTTCACTGAGCTCCGGGAAAACATCTATTATAACCTCCCAGTTACTGAAAGCAGCAGTCCTGCATCCACCTTCTGTTTATTTGTCTTATATATGCAACTATTGAGTAGATTTAATGAGAAATAATTACCCAAGCTGGCAATTGATCTGTTCTCCTGTGATCGATCGGCCAATATCTTGCTTGTGGGGCTATCGAAATGGCCGCCTGTCAGTGCTACTGTATGCTGCATGCAGTGAAATGCTTTAGCTGCAATGTAACATTATATTACTAAGTGTAACACATTATCGTTGCACCTTTAGCACAGCAATAGACAGTCTGCTCCTTGAAACACTGCAACAGATCTGTTTGTGATACTTTGTTGCCAAAAGGCAGAGCTCAGAAAGGTACATGTGAGAACCTGTTTCAAAAGAGAAAGTGGTTATGACTTTCTAAATGGCTGCTGTAACAACCAAAGGATGATCAGTGCGTTAAAGAAAATCATTAAAAATGGCATTAGGGGTCGAAATATAAAAATATTATATATATATATATATATATATATATATATATATATATATATATATATATTTATATAATTATGTAATACTACAGAACTGATTTATTAAAAAAAAATAACCCCCCCCCCTTACCTTCTCTAGAGCATCAAATGACGCCGCGGGGTCATGTGACATCACGTGACCCGCTGCGTCATTTGACGACGTGTTGCCATGACGATGAGTCAAGGTAAGAGACAGTTACAGAGGCCTTGCACCGTCCCTCGGCATCTAATTGAAATGCTTTGGGGAAGAGTGTGGGGCCTCTGTAACCGCCGCGCCCCCCCCCAAAAAAAATCTCAAGGGGGTGACGCGTCCCCCATTTTGCGCACCCCTGCATTATGAGATGAAAGCTAGCCACTCCTTTTACCAACTGGTTCTTTGCTGGAAACCAAAATCTTTAAAAAAAATCAACAATTGAATTTTGATCCAAAGATAATGCTTCATACAAGCCAGATATTTGTCTAAGAAGTATGTCTTAATAACATCAATGAGAAGAAATGTCAAAATGTAAATGAAAAATGTGAAACGTAGAAGCTAAAATAATATTAGATAAAATAATTTCAGAATTTTTACATTTGTTTTTCTGTTATTTGCATTTGAGATTTTACAAATCATTCCGTAATGATAAAACCCATGTCTGTTTGAAAACGATTCAGAGTATACATGAGGTGTGTGTATATACAGTACAATAGGAAATAAGGAAAATTCCACTGGGGGTAGAACATATATACTCCTGGACACAAACTACGCATATGAGATTTTAAAATATTAAAATATGGTTCAATATACAGTATTTGATGGCAAATACAATAGATATCTTAAAATGGTTGGACATCTTTTTAGAAAGGAAAAGTATATAGGGATATCCCAAATAAGTAAACATGGGAGGGATGTAGATCCAGGGAGAAATCTGGTTGTCATTATTGGAAGTAATGTATGTTTCCCCTTATGAGACATCATTAGATGATGTATCACTGGGGTTTTGTGTTTGCCTTCCTCTGGATCAATATACTGTAAATACAAATGCAGGATAAGTATCTGTCGTCTACATTTAGCATAGGTTGAACTTGATGGACATATGTTTTTCAACCTTGTGTACTATGTAACTATGTATATATTCTATTTTCTAAACAAGAGTAGACATTTAGCACCAATTAATATATTTTCTTCCTTGGTGGGAGGTTTTATACAAGGAAATATGAAGTCATTATACGCAGCCTTTTAATATAATTGCTGTCAAGGCCTTCGTTGTAAATCAGGAAATTATTTCTGAATGTTTAACAATTTCACATAATTAAAATCACGTCTAAACTCTGTCTCCGTTAGACGATTATGTGTGCGAGTCCATTACTGTTCTTGCCACACAAAGGGGATGTGCACAGTAATGTGATGTGCAATGTTAATGTTACTCTGTGCTGATTTGTAAAAGAGCCAACCAGTAAATGGCTGGGTTATGCTGAGGATCAGTGGAGTCTATCCAGACATGCAGTACCCCACAGCCTAAGTTTGATTTATTTTTATTCATAATCACTTTGTTGTAACGTTTTCCATTTTTCTTACTTTAAACAAATGTATGAATAATATGCGTGTCAGGTTGCAATGTTGTTTCCTGATTAAGTATATTTCCGAGCTCGGCTATTTCACTTTTATCTTTACCCTTATCATTTGCAGACTGATGTGTTTGTAGTTTTGTTCTTCGATAACTTTTTAAAGCGCAAACATTTTTTTTTTATACTGATTATAACATGGTACTTATTTGTTGGTAAACATTCTTAAATTAATTCCATTAAATGCTGTAGGTTATTTTTTTTTTAAAGTCTATTTCTCAAAATATCAAAGATTAATTTTCTGTTTCTTATCAAGCTAAAACATTTGGCCCATGATTCTGCGGGAGTGTACTGCCCATTACACATATACAATTACCTACATTGGCCCTTCTATCTGTACGGATGAAATTTGGAGTTATTTCTAGTGGGGAACTGTACAAACGTTTTCTAGACCAGGTGAGTTCCTACTAGAACCTCGGATTCCAATACCAAATCAAAAACAATTAGCATTTCTAGAACCAAACCCACCAATTTATTTAGAAACAAAAGAAAAGCCAAAGCACCAGACGAAGTGCCCACCTCTGTTTCTCACCATATGTTTTTAGAATTTTTGTAAGTTTTTCAATTATTTTATTTTAGGTTTCTAATCATTGTTTTTTTGTTTTCCATTTTATACTTATTGTAAGCAATCTTTATAATGCTATTTTAGCATTTTCTCCATGTTGATGGATTCCATACATCAAGACATCCCCTCTGTAACCTCCTCACATTCTACGCCTCTTTCTAACTCCCCTCCTGCCTTCCTCAACTCTTTTCCTGCTATCACAGAGGAGGATGTGTTGCTACTGATCTCCTTTTCTCCCTCTACCACTTGCCCTCTTGACCCCATTCCCTCCCATCTCCTCAAACCTCTTGCTCCTACTCTAATCCTTACGCCCACACATATTTTCAACTCATCCCTCTACTCTGGTACCTTTCCCTTCTCCTTCAAACATGCAACAGTTATACCTTTACTCAAAAACGGCAAGCTTGACCCTACCTGTCTCTTTAACAATCGTACTGTCTCCCTCTTGCCTTTTGCCACTAAACTCCCTCAACGCTTTGCATTTTCTTGCTTGCTCCATTTTCTCACCTCCTATTCCCTCCTAGATCCTCTACAATCCGACTTCCACACTGCTAACTCCACTGAACAGCCCTCACTAAAATTACTAATGACCTCCACGCTGCCAAAGACAAAAGTCATTACACTCTGCTCACATTGCTCGACCTCTACAGCCTTTGATCCTGTGGACCACCCTTTTCTCCTTCACATTCTCCATACTTTTGGTATATGTAACAAAGCTCTATCCTGGATTTCCTCTTCCCTCTCCCATCGTACTTTTAGTGTTTAGTTTGCCAACACCTCTTCTAACTCTATCGATCTCTCTATGGGGGTACCCCAGGGGTCTGTCCTGGGCCTCTTGCCTTTTTGATTTACACTATCTCTAGGTTCACTTATCACATACTGTATCTTGGGTTTAAATATCACCTTTATGCTGATGACATACAAATGTACTATTCAACCCCTGACATTTCATCTGCTGTACAGAGCAACGTCTCTGAATGCCTCTGTGTTATATCATCCTGGATGGCCCTCCACTGACTCAAACTTAACATGTGAAAAGCAGAGCTCCTCATATTTCCTTTCAAGCCTGGCCCTACTACCCCCTTCTACATTACTGCTGGCAACACTATCTTACACCCAGTATCACAACCACCTTGCCTAGGGGTCACATTTGACTCCTCCCTCACATTCTCCTCTCACATTCAAAATGTAGCTAAAAAAAAAAAATTTTTCCTTTTTTTTTTGTAACATTGCAAAGGTACGCCCATTCCTCTGTCGCTGTACTGCTAAAACTCTAATACAGGCCCTCACTCTCTCCCGTCTTGACTATTGTAACGTTCTGCTGTTCGGCCTTCCTACCTCTACCCTGTCTCCCCTTCAATCTATCCTAAATGCAGCTGATAGAATCACTTTACTCTTTCCTAAATCTGTCTCCGCGTCTCTCCTGCTGAAATCGCTCTCCTGGCTTCCTATCAAATCCTGTACTACACACACAATTCTCCTCACTTTTACGGCTACACACTGTTCGGCCAATCCTTACATTTAAGTCCTATTATCTCGCTATACACTATCCCAACTCTTACGTCCTGCTCAAGGATGTCTTCTGTCTACCCCTTTTATATCTAAAGTGTTTCGAGCTTTAACCTTTTCCCACTCACTGCCCTACACCTCTAGAATACCCTTCCTCTCAATATCCAACTGGCACTCTATCTCTCCACCTTTAAGACCCATCTTAAAACCCACCTCCCTAATGAAGCATATGGTTAGCTCTGTGGCTGATACTATACATCTTATACATCGACCGCGGCCCCTTGCAGACGCACTTCCCAGAACACCTTCCTACTGTCTCTGTATGTTCTTCCTACTTTCCACTTGGATTGTAAGCTCTCCGGGACAGGAACTCTTTTTCATTATGTTACTTTTATTTCTGAAGTGCTTATTCCCATTATGTGTTATATTATTATGTATTTAAAACCAGAGACAGAACATGAAACACAGACAGAGCTCAGTGCTACATCCTATGACACAAATACACAGTACAGGCATACCCCGTTTTACGTACACCCGCTTTACGTACACTCGCAAGTATGTACATTTTTTTTTAATAGCACCATACCCCCTGTGTACGTACGTGTGCTTCGCGAGTACGGACACCAGGGGGTGGCGTGCGTGTGCTGCGGCGGTGTGCGCCCTCTTCCGTTCCCCAGCTCTTCCTTTCCCCGACTTCAGATCACTCCCCCTCGGCTCTTCCTTTCCCTGGCTCATCCTCTCCCCGGCTCTTCCGATCACCCCCCCCCCCCCCGGCTCTTCCGATCACCCCCCCCCCCCCTGGCTCTTCCGATCACCCACCCCCCTGGCTCTTCCGATCACCCCCCGGCTCTTCCGATCACCCCCCCTGGCTCTTCCGATCACCCCCCCCCCCGGCTCTTCCGATCACCCCCCACTGGCTCTTCCGATCACCCCCCCCCGGCTCTTCCGATCACCCCCCCCGGCTCTTCCGATCACCCCCCCCCCCTGGCTCTTCCGATCACCCCCCCCCGGCTCTTCCGATCACCCCCCCCCCTGGCTCTTCCGATCACCCCCCGGCTCTTCCGATCACCCCCCCTGGCTCTTCCGATCACCCCCCCCCCCCCTGGCTCTTCCGATCACTCCCCGGCTCTTCCGATCAGTCCCCGGCTCTTCCGATCAGTCCCCGGCTCTTCCGATCACTCCCCGGCTCTTCCGATCACCCCCCAAGCCCGCTCAGAGCCTACTGCAGTGCAGCCGCTGCCCGCATCATGTACGCCGCTGTGTGATGTGAGAGGGACATGTGGGGGGCGGTGGGTGATGTGAGGGACATGCAGGGAGGGGGAGATGTGAGGGACATGCAGGGAGGGGGGGTGATATGAGGACAGTGAGGAACATGCAGGGGGGGTGATTTGAGGGATATGCAGAGGGGGTGATGTGAGGGACATGCAGGGGGGGTGATGTGAGGGACATGCAGGGGGGTGATGTGAGGGACATGCAGGGGGGGTGATGTGAGGGACATGCAGGGGGGGTGATGTGAGGGAGATGCTTGGGGCGTGATGTGAGGGAGATGCAGGGGAGGGTGATATGAGGGAGATGCAGGGGAGGGTAATATGAGGGAGATGCAGGGGAGGGTGATATGAGGGTGCTGGAGGAGATATGATGATGATGATAAAAATATGTAGGAGGGTCTTATAAAAATGTATTGGGGGTCTTTTAAAAATGTATTGAGGCGGTGGGGGTCTTTTAAAAATGTATTGGCGGGGTGGGGTTACATGTATTTAGAGGGATGGGTTTTTTTTGTATGTATTTTGTGGGAGCACGAGTAAGAAAAAATCTGCTGACATTAAAGATTTTCTTTCTATAAAGCCTACTGTATTTATTTTGGTTACAAATGCATTATTTGCATCAGTTATGCATGTATATGATGTCTGCAGTACAGTACATGCATCGTAAAGTGGAAAAAAAAGTAGTGCTTCACTTTAAGTACATTTTCACTTTACATACATGCTCCGGTCCCATTGCGTATGTTAAAGCGGGGTATGCCTGTACAGTGCCTAAATATATATATGTATCTTTTGAATAAAATGGTCTTTTAGTTTAACTCTTTGGCCAAAGTTTTGTAAGCCCTTGAGCCCCTCCAAGGCAGACCACGTCTCGGGGTCCTAACACTAATGTAAATACTTAATAACCTGTGCATAACCAGGAAGAATGATTTATAATAAATCTGTCAAAATTAGTTGCATAGTTCTAAGTCTGATTGAAGCTCTTATTCATCTGTATAATACCAGGAAAAGCACTCTATATTTGATTTGTCGCAATCAAACTGCTTGCAAGTTCCTATGAGTGTGGAAGATGAGATGGAGTGAGTTTGTAACCATTTAAAAGTGGGAGGGGTGAGCTTCAAACTTGGGAAGGAGGAGCCACCCTCCAAATCAGCTAGGAACAGCTGAACAGAACTATGGCATTGCTCCACTGTTCTAGAATGTTTCTGTTCTTCAAGTTTGATTGCACACACAGCTGTCTCTTACACATTCAAATACTCTATGTAATTCCATTCCTATATACCAATAGGGACCACATAGTATCTACACACACTTTTAGTAATGCAACACCCTCTTATATTTCCACACCTACCCACACCATTGGTTTACACTCCCACTCCACACACACCTTTCGTAAAGCGCTGTATACACTGTGGGCGCTTTATAAATTTATATTTACATACATACATACATATGCACACACTCTTACATCACTAACATTCAGGGACTATTTAACACCTCAAGTCATAAATTGCATACTGCACAGGGGGAAGGGATAGGTTTCAGTCACAGATAACATTCCAAGATGCACTGTTTTTAAGTTAAACCTTGCTTGCTTTATTCATTCTAACACCGCCAGAAGAAGAGATCAGTGTATCTTAAAGCTCACACAAATAAAAGCATTTCTTTAGCCACAGAACGGTATCGTCTATTCATTTTGGATTATTAAGATCGGCTAACACGGTACATGTATATACATATACACACACACACACACACACACACACACACACACACACACACACACACACACACACACACACACACACACACACACAAGAAAATCATCATTCCGTTAACAGAGATACAAGCTTCAAATAATCCAAATGTAGGCCCTAACATCAAGTCATTGTCACCTCGAGATCGTTATGGGAGATTTCAATATAAAGATTGGTGCACAGCAGAAAGACAAAGCATTAGTCTGTAAGCATGGTTATGGTAAAAGGAATGAACATGCAGACAGATTGGTAGAATTTGTAGAATGTGAAAACTTCTACATCATTAATTCATTCTTCAAGAAGAATTCACAGAAAATGAACCCAATGGAATCAAGAAGGAAATAGACTATATTCTTGCTAACAAACACGTGGTTGATGACTGCACAGTACTTAAACCGGTTTGACACAAGAAGTGATCACTGAATGGTTCACAGCAAAATACATGTGAATGTGAAGATGAAAAGAAGAAAACTGATTAAAAAGAAGACAAAAACAATCAACATCAAAAACCTGAAGAATAACAGCAGAGAATTTAAACTAGAACTGAAAAATTGCTTCAGCTTGCTCAATATGCACGGGGACTCTTTAACAAACGATTAAGCGCAGTAAAAACTAGAGGAATCTCTAACAAAAAATAGGATAAGAAAATATCTGATGAGACAAAACAATCACTGGGGAAACTACAAGGATTGAAGCAATCGAAAAATGCAAGATCAAGGATTGAATATGCAGAGCTGTGCAAGGCAACCCGTAAATACATCAATCATTTGGGAATTTATGTGGAAAGACCAGCGCTAGTGAATGAGTCAGGGCTACCAAGAGGGGGAGACAGCCGGGGCTGGTGTCCCGGGCCCGCTGGCTGGGGGGGGCCCAGCTGGCCGGCACGGCAAATTTCTCCCGACATCTGGGCAGGCCCTGCTGCCGGTCGCGGCCAGGCCCCGGCTCTCAGCTGCCTGCAGGACCTTTCCTCCACCCCAGGCCGCGCGTGACGGAGCTCTGATGTCAGCGTGCCAGAAGTAAGCTTCTGGCATGCGCCGGCAGTGGAAGCTCGGCGGCGTGGACAGAGAGAGGAAAGGTCCTGCAGGCAGCTGAGAGTCGGGGCCCGGCCGCAACCGGCAGAAGGGCCTTGCCAGAGGTCGGGGGACATTTGCAGCGCCAGCCAGGCCCCCCCCCAGCCAGCTGACCCCCGCAGACACTGGGCCCAGCTTGACCCAAGGTGTCTGTATTTTTATATGTTTTTGGGGGCTTTGGGGAATTGTTATATGTATTGGGTGGTTTGGGGGTATTGTTATATGTATTGTGGGGCTTGGGGGAATTTTTATATGTATTGGGGGGGACTTGGGGATATTTTTATATGGGTTGGGGTATTTTTTATATGTATTGGGAGGGTTGTATTTTTATATGTATTGTGTGTGTGTGTATACTGTATATATATATATATATGTATATATATATATATATATATATATATATATATGTATATATGTATGTGTATATATATATATATATATATGTATATATGTATGTGTGTGTGTATATATATATATATATATATATATATAAAACACACAAAAAAGAACTAAGACAATCCCCTGACAAGCACTCTAAAATATACCACAAATATAATTAAATTAAATTAAACTGATGTGTAAAGAACTGGATGCTCCTCAAGTGCAGAAGTTGAACAAGGTTTTATTTAGAACAGCAACAAACGTGAACTTGTTTAAAAAACATAAACACACAAATGGCAGCTTCTAAAGAATATGAAACAGGCACTGACTATGACTCCTAAAAAAATATATTTAATATATCAAAATTAACTAATAATCAAATAACTAGAATGTGTCCAAATTATAATATTACACAAATCTAAGTTAAAGAAAAAACACCCTTAAAGCAAAAACCCCTAGCTATACTAAAATAGTTAAAGCTACAGGCATTGGAAAAATATAACATGTAATAAACCTTTACACACAAAAGTGTGCATAGGACAAAAAAGGGGCTGACCCTTATTATTATATATATACTTTTTGGTATTTGCTGGCCAGGGTATGAGTTTTGATAACATCTCCTTTTTTTCTCCCCTGTGCTTTTCCCTTGGTATAATTTGTTTTTTGTCCTATGCACACTTTTGTGTGTAAAGGTTTATTACATGTTATATTTTTCCAATGCCTGTAGCTTTAACTATTTTAGTATAGCTAGGGGTTTTTGCTTTAAGGGTGTTTTTTCTTTAACTTAGATTTGTGTAATATTATAATTTGGACACATTCTAGTTATTTGATTATTAGTTAATTTTGATATATTAAATATATTTTTTTAGGAGTCATAGTCAGTGCCTGTTTCATATTCTTTAGAAGCTGCCATTTGTGTGTTTATGTTTTTTAAACAAGTTCACGTTTGTTGCTGTTCTAAATAAAACCTTGTTCAACTTCTGCACTTGAGGAGCATCCAGTTCTTTACACATCAGTTTAATTTAATTTAATTATATTTGTGGTATATTTTAGAGTGCTTGTCAGGGGATTGTCTTAGTTCTTTTTTGTGTGTTTTATATTATTCTTATCCCCTAGCACCAACAGTTTACCTTTTATACTTTTCTGATTTCTTTTGGGTTTTATTTTTGTTATACCCTATTAATCAGTTATATTCAGGTACTGGATTAACCACTTATTTATAGTGTGAGCAATATTCCCTTTTTGTGTGTTTATATATATATATATATATATATATATATATATATATGTATATATGTATGTGTGTATATATATATATATATATATATATATATATATATATATATATATATATATGTGACAGTGAAAATGACTAGGTGCGCAAATTGTATCAAAATAAGTAAGCGAAATGTAACAATAAATGCTGGCACAGTGTGAAAACCATACACAATACAGTAGTTAGAAAATAAATAGGGAAAGGGATACACAGGCGCAGATACTTTAAAGGCAATAAAGTAGACAAACCAGAGTATCAGGGACACATAACAATGGGACCGAGATATATTAACCAAATTGATGATGAGCCTGAAAAAATAAAGAAAGAAGCAAATATGGTGAAGTAAGCTTGTTTTGAGCTTAGAAAAAAACAGGATATTCAGCGCTCGTGCTGTGTGATGGTGTGGATGATCCCTTTGCAGCATGTACATAAAGCGTCTCCCCAGATACTCTCAAATCTAGGTGAACCCCCATTAGAAAGGGGGGAAGGCACCCTGAAAGCCAAGATAATAAAAAATGCACAAATGCGCACCAGGGATTAGTGGAAGGTAATTTATTAAAAATACACAAAAACTGAGGGGATCCAACCCCACCTCAGAACAGCTGTGCAGCTGGACGGCTAAGTACTACCAAGGAGAACACCTAATGGAGCTCCTGACGAAGTACTTGGTACGAAACGCGTAGAGGTCACGATAGGTCATCCTGCGCGTGTATGCTGGTAAGCTGAGACGGAGCCTGCAGGAGACAGCAGCGGTTTTATCCATCTCCGCGGTGCCGAGATCCGGATCCTGTGCAGCCACCGCGAGTCTGCTGACTGTCTCAGTGTGAGTGTCCGTTTCCCCTTGCCAGTGCCCAACCTTATGGCGGTTTCTATACAAATCTGTTGATAGGTTGTTTTCATGTTTGTTTTTTTCTTTCATGTTTTTTATATAAATTTTACTGTATTTGTATACTGTGCAGCTTAGGGTTTAGTCACCATTAGGTGTTCTCCTTGGTAGTACTTAGCCGTTCAGCTGCACAGCTGTTCTGAGGTGGGGTTGGATCCCCTCAGTTTTTGTGTATTTTTAATAAATTACCTTCCACTAATCCCTGGTGCGCATTTGTGCATTTTTTATTATCTTGTTTTGAGCTTATGCGCAAAAGATGACAGCTACTTACAAAGTAGCAGATGTTACAGGCATGTAGGATACATACAGTATGCTCCTCTCTAAACTACAGTGTGATGTAGCGGCTTGTCTTGACTCCACGTGGAACACCGAGACTCCTCACCGATGCCGGACACGACCGCAGTGGCCTCCTGTCTTTTCCTCCCAGTCCTCCAACTCCCGCAAGATAGCGGGGATGAGGTCAGCAGAGATGTTAGGTCCGTTGACGTGGGGCAATAGGGAGTAATGGCAACAGCCGTACACTAGATAATAATACTGGTACGAAACTACTGACACTTGAGAGATACTATAGAAGGCTGTAATAACACAATAAAACATGCATCCCAATCAAAATTAGTGTAAAAATGTCTAACTTTCCCTGTAGCTTAAAGCACAGTACTGGTACCACTATAGTACTTGGATGAGTTCAATATAGAAATTGGTGCAAAAAATGCTTATAGCTGTAATGTGCAAAAAGTGAAAAAAAAAGTTGAAAATACAATTAAAACTCTAAGATTCACAAAACAATTTCTTTGGATACCTAAATTGCAATAAGACAAGTAAAGGTAGAAGGCAGGGGAAGAAAAATAACGTCATGCAGTAGTTTCAATGTATAGTATATTGTTTTACTAACATTTGAAAGGCTGCTTTGAATTTTTATTTATGTTTTAGCAGAAAGACTATTTTTTAAACTTTTTTTTCTTCTGGAAAATATTTCCATCTGATATCTTGTTACGAATCTTGAAGTGTGTTAGATTATATATTGTTACATTTATATTGTGAGGATTTTTTTAAAAAAATTTTGACGTTTATTTTTTATTGTTTTACTCTGGTATGTCATTGAGTGATAGAAACACACATTTTATAGTATACATATGGCAATAATTTATGTGAAAACTCTTAACTTGTCTTTAAAAAAAAGAAATAAATTGAAAGCATACAGGCATTTGATTCTAAAAAAAAAATAATAAATACATTTTTTAAAATAAATATTATGAATGAAGCTCAAATGTTTCAAATACTCACCAAAAACCCTTGACTCATCTTGTTCTTTTATCATGAAATCATATCACAAATAGTTCTATTGTTATAGAATCTAATGTTACATTGAATTTACAAGCTTAGAATCTTATTTGTTCATCAGTGTGTTTTAGAAACAGTGTGCAGTACAGATGCAGCGGCCATTATTTTAACAAATCATGCGGTGTATACCTCGGAATACCTATGTCATGGCGCGCATATTCAGGTCACCGACACTTAGAAGCAGAATAACTCAAATCAAACTTCATGTAAGTTCATATAAAACTCCCTAGTTGTCCAACAGCTGTGGGGCTGTAGATCATACTGTATCAAAGAGGACCCTGCATGATTTGAACAGATCACAATAGTATCTCAACTTATTCCTTATTCACTCATGAAATGTCAGGGTTTGTTTTCAAATGTAGAGTTCATTGACATTTATAAAGATGAGCATGAAACGTTTATCCTTGACACTAGTTTGCTTTATCTGAACAAATACAACATAATACAGTAAGTGTCATTACTGTACCCATGTATTAAAACTTTTTCTTTGTATATAGTGTAGCCCTGATTGGTTTTTGGGCAATAGGTCTGCTCTCCTCCTGGCAGTAAAGCCTAGTAAGGGTAGGTTTGCCAGAAGTAATTATGGGTTTTCCCCACTCATAGCAGTGCATTGAGTCAGGGAAGATAGTGTCATCAGGCCTTGTGTCCATCAGAGGCACAGGGGGTTGTGCCTACTGGACTTGTACTTAAGGCACTGCTCTTCCTGTATTTAGCCAGTCTGCCTCTACCGTGATAGATGTATATAACGGGTAAATCAATGATTAACCCACCAGGCGCTAAGAAATGGTACAGTCCTGCTGATTTGATTAATATATTCATGGGAAATAAGCATGGTCAACCCCAGACAGAATAAGTATAATGTGCGTGATATCTCTTCCAGCAACTGGCTCACTGCGAGCACCAAAAGAGTTGAGATAAAAAGACTTACGTGTGTGACTTTGGGGTAGTTGACACTGTGCCTGTCCTCTCTGGAATGATGTAGCTGCTCCTGCTAGCAGATCTTGGCTTGATGTAGCATAAATGTTGGGACAGATGTGGCGCCCCAGCACTGTGGAACGCCAATGTCCTCTTCACCGCCAACCCTGCGTCCGCTCCGGCGCGGTGGGTGGTCACCTGACCGGCGGCATCAGCAAGGCTTCCGGGTTCATCCACAGGAACAGCAAGTGATCTCCAGCAGCTCGGCGTGCAGGCGACGTAGACAGCGCTGCAGAAATCCTCCCAAGGGGGGTATGATCGCCGCACAGCCGCAATGAATCATGAAGGCTGATGTGTGAATATAGAAAAAGCTTTATTCTCACAGGGTGCAAGCGAGGCTGAAACGCGTCAGAGGATTCGCTTGCACCCTGTGAGAATAAAGCTTTTTCTATATTCACACATCAGCCTTCATTGATTCATTGCGGCTGTGCGGCGATCATACCCCCCTTAGGCGGATTTCTACCGTGATAGAGGCTGGTTTACCCAAACAAAGCTGTCAGGGCTCTGGCAGTTTGAGGCCCTCCCTTAGGGGAGCGGAGGGAAACCGTTACCTCTTATCCCACCAGGGGATAAGGGAAGAGCAAGGACCACTCCTTTGGCTGGAAGTGGATCCTGGGACAACCTGAGGGTCGACACCTTCCAAGCTGTTATCAACTGCTGCTGCTGAATACAGAGACCAATAAAGAATCCTGAGTTTTATTATACCTCCTGCCTGAGAGTGAAGTCTATTGGGAGGAGGGGGAAGAGATTCTCCTGCAGAGACTTCTCCCCGTACACCTGGGGGCTGCAAGAGATGGAGGCGCTGCACCTGTGAGTACTATTCGGGCAAGACCCCAGAAGCCTGTCCTGTCATTCCCCTACAACACCATGCGGGAGACCCAGGGCCCCCTGTTACCAGCAGAGAGAGTTTCCCAGAGAGAGGCCCTATGTGAAATTGGGTGGGGGAAACAGGGTTACAATTACATAATTTCATAGATTGTGAATATCTGCAAAACTGCTTTAATAATTTGATCAGTAACTTCCTTATATGCATCACCTATAAAGAACTAAAGACCAGCAGTAGTTGTCAACCCATTGTACAAAATACATGATTGTTCAAAGCCTTTGCACTTGTTGTTTCTAGTGTCTCATGTTAATTACAGAGAGTAGCAATATTAGAATGACAGCTATGTAGGCTGCAGCTATTACCTTTTTATGTGGTTGTCAATCATTTCTACTCCCAGCCCGCCGAAGATTTACATTTCCATTTCCCTTGACTTCTTGTGCATACTAGTAGCGCTGCGCATATGATTTGCTTCCTTGTAAGGTTTTTTTATTTTTTCAATGTACATTCTATGTATTTGCCATGTGGGCTTCTGTAGTATATATGGGTTTGCCTTCTAGTTAGCCTTTTTGATTAGACATTTGCAGACATTTGTAATATTGTTGTTTATGTCACTGACAATGAGAGATAATACTAGGATAGATACTTCCCAAAATAGGCACAACCAGCCGTGTCGGAAGCTGCCGTGCTGCAGAACTTGGCTGGCCACGCAGGCAGAAGTTAGGCCGACTGGGGAAACAGGCAGAGCAGGAGGAATTTGCCGCACAGTGAGGGATAATGCTAAATCAAGGCCCAGGAGGGGTGCAGGAGCGTGAGCGTGGCTGGGATCTTCTGCGGACCAGTCAAAATTCTGTGGTGGTCTGTGGATCACCATTTGGATCCTACTGCTCTACATGATTCACTTATAATATTACTGGGGCAATCTGTAAATGTAATACTTCTAAATAATTTAACCCGTCCCTAGGTTATGTGCCAACCTTAGGCAAGCACTGATAAGGATGCCCCCCTCGCAAAAAAAAAAATTACCTCCCAAAAAAACCTCTCCTCCCTCCCCCAATTTGTTACCCCTATGTAGGAAGCAGGGGGTCTTCGGAGCTGAAGCACATTGATTTCGGCTCCAGGGACCCCTGCTTCCTGAGATACTACCGGTATCTCTTGCTCACGTTTAGCGAGTGGTGAAAGTTATTTTATTCTTACGGGTACTCACCCCCCCCCCCTTTTTCCGCAACCTTGCGAGTCCCCCTTTATTCTCCCCCCTCTCCATATCTCTTTCCCCCATCTCTCTTACTCTTTCACCCTCTCTTCCTCACTCTCTCCCCTCACTCTGCCTTTCCCCCACCTGCCCCCTCTCACTTCCCCACCTGCCCCTCACTCTCCCCCTGTCTACTATCTCTCAATGACCCCACTCTCCCTCACTCCCCCCTCACACTCATTCTCCCCTCATACTCATTCTCCCCTGGTCACACACACATACACAATTACAATTCCACACAATCCCACTGATACTCATACAACCCCCCCACAATAATACTCCCCAACAATACACACAATATAGTAACACCCCACAGTATAATACGCCCCTAAAATTTTATACCCGCCAACAATATACTACCCCCACAATATAATACTCGCCCTAAAACAATACCCCCACACAATATAATACCCCCACCCACAAACAATATAATACCCCCCCCAACACACACACAAATATACACAATATAATACTCAACACACACAACATAATACCCCCCATAAATAATATAATACCCCCACACACACACACAAATATACAAAATATATTACCCCCCACACAATCTAATAACACACACACACAATATAGTACCCCCCCCCACACACACACACACAATATACACAATATAATACCCCCACATACACACAATATACAATAATACAACTTGGGGAAGTTGTGCCCAGCTTCCGGAGCGCACCGGCGGGATAGGGAGACCCGCCTCAGCTGGGGAGAACTGGGGCCTGGTGGCAGAGGCCCGGCAGCCCAAAACATAAGTTGAGCCTAACCTCTGTCTGGGCCAAACTTTCGTCCTGGCTGTCCATGCTCCCCACAGCCACCAGGCCCAGGACAGGCTCTCCCCCCATCAGTGGCCCTTCTGACTAACCTGCTCTCTCCGCCCCTCACTCCATGCGTCCCTGCGTATCTCCCCATTAAAGAGTCGACTCCGGTCAGTGATGTAGGATGCCTTAATATGGGCAGTTAGAAAAAACTTTCTAAATACTAAAATAAGACCATTAAGCTAAACCTATTGGTCCTCATCAGAGACTGGGCAGTATTTTAGTATTTAGAAAGTTTTTTAATGATATAATAAATTGTGTTTTTACTTTTGTTTTTAATATATTTTGTGTAAGTATGAAATGTTTTTCATAATTTTTGTCACTTTGTGTGTATTTTTCCTAGTTGTACCGGATTGTTGGCATGACATTTATTCCTTATGGGCTTTCTCCCCCTCTCGGTTCGTGGGTGGTTATGTGTTGGCAAGTTGTGTTTACTTGCGTAGTAATCCATGGTTCCCTGTGTGAAGAGGCGCATCGGGGGGGAGATTGCGTCTGTCCCTTCCCCTGTCCTTGTATGTGGGAGGAGTTGGTGAAGGGGCGGCCCCTACCCGATGCGTCACAGATAGTTTGCATCAGTGGATGCGCGATTTGATACTCTCCGGAGGGGCGGAGCGAAGGAGATTCCTGCTTGTTTACCGTTTGCCATGCCGTGCCTTGAGGTAAGGGGGTAGTCACATAGGGATGATGACGCTCCTTTAAAGCGCATGTTGGCCGCCGGTTTTGGCGTGAATTAGAAACACAGTTGGGGTATTTAAGGAACCACATTGGAGCTATAGGTATACTCCTTGATAAAGTGTACGGGTGTACACGAAACGCGTAGGAGGGTGCTCACCTCCGTTTGTTATATGGATAAATAAGAAATAAAGAATTATTCTTTTATCCTGGGACCCACTTTATTGGATTGTGCGCCAGTTCCTCGTTCTACAATTCGTCAGCAATTCACTTGGCTGCACATCCTACAAAGAACAGGCTACATGTGAGTAATTTATTCATTCTGTCTAGAGGGGGACCATCCCATTGAGGATTCCATAGGGGCTCTATTGCTATCTCAATCTCCAGGGATTATTTGGCCCCGCAAAGACAATATTTATCTCACTAGCCATACTCTATGTTTTTATTTTATGTGAATTAAATGGATCCAGCGCTGGAGCGCATTTATCACTAAACTTTCTGTTTAGATGGAGAGAGAAACTGTACATATTACCGCGCTCCTCCCTATAGAAGTTTGCTGCAGGTAAAAAGATAGGCCTTACATATAGAAAAACAAAAAGAACGATTCCTGCGCTCCTACCAATTAGGCTAAAATAAAATAATATTCTCATGAAAAAGGGTATTTGGTTAAACCCTTTGGCCAAAGCATTTGTAAGCCTGCATGCCACGTCAAGGCAACCCGTTTAATGCAGGTACCTACATGTATATATATGTAATAATTGTCCCATGGACTAGTGAAAAAAGTGTTAAAGCCCTGAAGGGGTTAAATAAAGCATGAGCTTATGTGAGTAGTGCAATTAAAATCTGGCTAAAGCCAGTATCATACTTACCTTTGCTATAATGGTAATCAGGGTGCACAAATTCCCTGGTGTGAATATAATACAACTTACACATATACATCTCTCTGTCAGCCTTACACATTCACCCACCATTCAATGGAGGGTGATGTCCAGACTGACACTGGGGTGTAATATACCTGCACTAATTGGAAAATTGGTAGGGGCTCAGTGTGTGAGTATGTGTAAGGCCTTGGCCATGTTTGGCGCTTGCTCGCTCTCGCTTGCTGCCGCTCGCTCTACCTGGAGCTTTTTGCTGTCCTTACAGAGGAGACAGCAAGCGCTTGGGAGGCGGGTATCACTGTGTGTGTTGGTAGCTGTCAGTGTGTGTGTCACTGGGGAACGTGTGTGTGTGTGTGTGTGTGTGTGTGTGTGTGTGTGTATTATATAATATTTTAAAAATTAAAAAAAAAGACATGTTGTGAGAATAAATTATTTATTAACATTGTGCAACTTTGATAAATATATTCACGCACACACACACGCGCACACACGCATACACATACACACACACACACACACACAATGCACACACACACATGCACACACATATACATACACACACACACACACACGCGCACACACGCATACACATACACATACACACACATGCATACACACACACACACACACACACACACACACACATGCATACACACACACACACATGCATACACAAAGGCACACACACACAAAGGCACACACACATGCATACACACACACACACACACACACACACACACACACACACACACACACACACACACACACACATGCATACACAAAGGCACACACACACACACACACACACATGCATACACACACACACACACACACATGCATACACAAAGGCACACACACACACACACACACACATGCATATACATACACACACATACACACACACATACATACACACACACACACACACACACACACACACACACACACACGAGACATGGATCGGGGTAGAAGGGGGACAGACCGTCAGGGGGCGGGCGCGTCACTGGCCGGGGGCGGGCCAGTGACATCACGGAGCTGGTTCGCCCTCATTGGGCGAACCGCTCACGTGACCGGCCTGTCTCGCCGGCAAGCGGGGGAATTTTAAATTCCCCCAAGACCTGCGCTTCCGCAAGCGCGCGGAAGCGCAGGTGAGCCCCTACTAAAGCCGCTCTAATTGCGGCTGTAGGGGCTCAGTGCTGAGCGGGAGCGCGCCTCAGCGCGCTTCCGCCAGCAAGCAGGTAACATGTCCGGGGCCTAAGTTGTATTATATTCACACCAGGGAATTTGTGCACCCTGATTACCATTATAGCAAAGGTAAGTATGATACTGGCTTTAGCCAGATTTTAATTGCACTACTCACATAAGCTCATGCTTTATTTAACCCCTTCAGGGCTTTAACACTTTTTGTTTTTCTAGATGGAGAGAGAGGCAGGGAGTTTTAGACCCCCTATAATTCATACCGGTACTCAGTACCGGCACTTATTGTTTTACTGGTACTGCATACCAGCCTACTTTCACCACTGGGTTTCATCAAATGGACCAATAGGAAGCCATGACTGACGTCCTAGATGGCTTCCTATTGGCTCATGTGGCCGGGGGCTTTAAACCTGAGCAGGAGATACCGGCACCCTCTATGGAGGTAAGTATCTCAGAAAGCAGGGGGTCACTGGAGCCGAAATTAATGCAGTTCAGCTCCGGAGACCCCCTGCATCCAATATATATATATATACAGTATATATATATATATATATATATATATATATATATATATATATATATATATATATATATATATATATATATATATATATATATATATATATATATATATATATATATATATATATATATATATATATATATATATATATATATATATATAAAAAATTTTTTAAAGGAAAGCAGCAGTGCTGCAACATTTATCCTCTTGCCACCTCCTGATTGACAGGTCAAGTTATCGCTGCTCAGTGAGGAGGAGCTGAGATGTGAGTGTCAATGTGTATGTGTGTCACTGCACAGCTCAGTGAGGAGAGCGGGGATATTAGAGAGCTTGGGGTGGGGCTAATTGGAGTGGAGAGTGGAGTGTGTGTGTGTGTGTGTGTGTGTGTGTGTGTGTGTGTGTGTGTGTGTGTGTGTGTGTGTGTGTGTGTGTGTGTGTGTGTGTGTGTATGTGTCTGGCTCCTACAGAGTCTTTCTGGCTCCTAAGTATTTTATTTTTTTGGCCAGCTTTGCTTCTAATATTTCAGCAACTTACAGACAAACAAAGCACCATAGCATGTTCTCCAAATTAGAAATATACTGTCACAGGTTTTTACTGTATGTAGTATATGATCAGAAGTTTAAAGAAAGCAGGACTGCAGCTGTGTGTTGCCACCTGAAGAAGAGACTCGTAAGCTGGTCCACACTCGCTTCAATAAAGTAACAATCACATTGCTGTATGTAAATATATAGCAGCATGCGGCAAATGTACACCAACACCGATACAAAATGCACAGTCCATTGTAAATATTAAACAAATACCTCAAAGTAGTAGTAGTTCAGTCACTAAAAAGTATTTCTATGGGAACCAAAATCAAGCGATTGTAAGACTGGAAAATCTTGATGGCAAAAAATGGCACCCATGTTAAATGTGCACATTTTGGAAACACCAAACAGATCCCCTTAAAAAGGTTAATAGCATTTTCCATCTGTCATGTTGATATGGTACTATAAAGTTCAATATAAACTAAGCGAATCACCATTGGGGGTTTTTTTTTTTCCCCCATTGAAGCTCATTTCAACCCGGTGCCTATAGGATGGATTCCTCTGTGAGAAAGGCTATGGAAACAGACCTGAACCCTGGTTATAAGACCAGAAAATGACACGATGGTAAATGTTTCTTTGGGGGGAAGGGAGTTTGACCCTGTAACCCAGGGGTGGGCAACTCCAGTCCTCAAGGTCCACCAACATGTGAGGTTTTCAGGATATCCGTGCTTCAGCACAAGTGGCCCAATCAGTAGCTCTGTCTTCAACTGAGACCCCTGTGCTCAAGCAGGGATGCCCTGAACACCTCACCTGTTGGTGGCTCTTGAGGACTGGAGATGCCTACCTCTGTTGTAACCTTTGCTGTCAGAGAGGCTTGCAGCTTATTACTGTACTATGCACTGCATTGGAAGACTTAGGTCTGGGACATAGTGAGTTTTAAGCTCGCTAAGGCGGGCTGAGCCACGCTGAGCAGATGCACAAAGCCCCTGCATCTGTCACCAGCGCGGCTATAGTTTCTCCCTCCGCATGCGCGCTGATGCGTGCGGAGGCTGAGAAACTTTGCTGAGACAGGCAGGTTTGAAATTTGCCGCTTGGGGAAGCGGAGGAGCGATCATGTGACCGCTCCCATCCAATTGGAGTGGGGGACTAGCCCTGCTTCCCGCTCCGCCTCCTGGCACGCCTCCGCCCCGCCCCCAGAGCGCGCTCACTGCCTCGCCTGCAAGGACAGGGAAAAGCCCCATTTTCAGCAGGCGAGGCAGAGCAGGAGCGCGCCTCAGCGCGCTTAAACACACTATTTCCCAGGCCTAAGACATTGCCAGTTAGAAGTCTCACTTACCACGTCACTGCCAAACCTTACAGTATACACTGGCGACACACTTTATTCGAGCTCGGCTAGTCCCACGAATTCGGGTATACCCGGGTGTATTGAGGTTTGTGACTGTTTTCTGCCCGAGTGCATTGGGTTATTTTCCAGGCAGGGATTGAAGCATTTTATTCCCGCTGGCTGCAATACTGCACAGTATATATATATATACTGCATTACAATTCATGAATTTATGCCATCTGGTAGACACGCGAAGCATTGCAGCCTATTAAATCCTAATCATTATCATTTAACAGATCAGCCGCCCGTCAGCCAGGCATGAACCCAGGCTGGGAAGGCAACCGCAACGGGGCTTGTCAGAGGTGAGGAGCGGCGCATTCCAGGTATCTGCCAGGTACATACTGGGTATTTGCTCGAATAAAGTGTGTCGGTTCAGTACAGTAACATCATATTTTTCCAAGACCTCACCTGCAGTTCTGGTCTTCAAACACATGTAAGAATATAACTAAACTGTACTATTTAAAAAATAAAGCACATTCAGAAAAAAATTATAATTGAACTGAACTTCATCTCCACAGTAATTTTCTCCCATCTACTGTAAGTATTGCACATGTCTAAGTCACTATAAAGAGTGAGAATCTCAGAAAATACAGACATTACATTCCTGGGTGGATGGGAACTTTGTGACCGATTTGTACATTGTGTGTCTTGCTATAAGGATTTGCTGTAGCCAGCACGTGCAATGTAATTCCACTTATTGTAAAATTGCTAAGGGAATCAAAACATTTGTAAGAATGATTAGTCTTGTCCGAGCTTTTGAGCAAGATTATCTCAAAAGCTGAATGTGCAGGTTTGAAGTATATTTTTCTCATCATGCAAACAGAAAATTACTTCTTGCCCAGAATAAACTGCGACAGTATTACCAAAGGCACTGGCATTTCTCGATCTCTGGTTTTACGGTCATTAGTTTTTTCTGTTGTATGCACAATTTCCTGCGCCTTCTCTCACTTTACAATATCTAGTGGCGGACAAGTCATAAAATATAGAGATAAAACCAAGTTAAAATGAATTCCTCCAGAGAAAATGTTCAAAGATTATAACTCTAAACAGTGGACAAATCACAACTCTATAACACATAATGCTGCTTTCAAAAGCTGCAAAAATTGGTTCATATTTTAGTCTTGCTTCCATAAGTTGGTGTTTCATATACTTTCAGATGTTGCCCATAATTATTATACTCTTTTTTCCTACATTCGCTGCTAAAGAGTTAAGAAGCCGAAGCATTTTAAAGCCCTTTAGTTTATAACAATTCCCAATATACCAATTTTGCATGTGTCACATATTGTACAGATAAAGCAATTTTGTGGAGGGGAAAAAAGCGTCCCGACTGTAAAGTCGAACGTGGTGACCTTATTTAGAAAGTAATTAAGCTGCTGAATCCATTTGAAATTGGAACATTAAAGAATTAGTTCATTTATGCCAGCCCTGTATTTAGTTGTGCTGCAGCCCATGTGGTCCGCCTTTGAATTGTCTTTCCTCATGCATGGTGCTTTGTGCTTTAGTAGCTGTACTCGCGCTTTGTCATGCCTGCTGTCACTGTATTATGGGCTTCAAGTTCAAAAGGCAAATTCTAATCACAGCCCTAATTAGCATTTTGTGCAGTACTTTGGAAATACTGTGCAGTACTTTGGAAATACTGTGCCAGTTAACAATAAATAATATCTAGTATTTATGAAATGCCTTTCACACGAATGGTGTAACTTGCAGTATACGTCATATACTGTATGCATGTTCAGCTTCCTGTCTTGCCAGCACCATCTCCCTTGTTGACGTATATGGCAAACAAAAGTGTGCTTTGATACACACAAAATTTAATTTTCTGATTGCAGTTGTATCGGTGCAAGTAATGCGTTTGTTGTTTGCATTTGATATAAATTGGCAGTAGTGATTTTCTTGGCACTTCCTGGTGATTTTGGCATAAAAAAATAAAATGGCAGCCACAAAATGTTATTCATTCCATTGTAATATGTGTGGTCATTAACGCCACTCTCATCTCCTATTCACAATCTCCAAATAGCAAGTGGACGCATCACAAGACATTGACACAATGGGACTAATGATGTCCTTCTATATATATTGAAGTCTAGGGGGATTTTTGTCCAAAAACGTCCAAAGCGGCTGCTTTGTATTGAAAGTGTTGTCCATTAAAGCAGCATTCCTGTTTAACATATTTTTTTTTTACATAGTTGTAGGTTTGAAGCAGGGTTCTCCGGCGCTGAACCGTATTCATTTCCGCTTCGGGGACCCTCTGCATCCCGAGATTCTTACCTCCATACGGGGTGCCGGTAGCAGCCTCGACTGGGCTGTGTGGGGCTATCAAAATGGCAAATGTACAGCTCCAGCATCACGCGGGGCAATAGGAAGCCATGACGTCAAAGCTTGCAGTTTCTAATTGGCCTGATGGACCAGGACATTTAAACCTGCAGAGCTGCTACCGGCACCCCTACAGGGGTAAGTATCTCAGGAAACAGGGAGTCCACGGAGCTGAAATGAACGTGGTTCAGCCCCGGAGACCCCCTGCTTCAATCCCATTTTCAAAATACATGTTATGCTACTTTAAGTGTAACATGTATAAGAAATGTTCATCTTAAAACCATCCTAAGCTTCAGTGCATTTGTGTTTGTTCTAAGTGTAATTCAGTTTTTCAAGTGCATTTTACCATAAAAAGAAACTTGTTTTGAAATACCCAGCAAGTGCACGAGCACCTCTATCCTGTGTCAGAAAGTTAGCCTCGTATATACTGTATTTATATATAGCTGATCATACATCCTTTACATGCAGTCCACACTTCACCTTATTTTTTGTTTCATGTGCAACAATTCTACTGAGCACACAAATTATGCCACCCATCTTTTTAAAATTTAAATGGGACATACGGCTCGTCCTGAATACATTAGATGCATGTTGGGATCTCAATTTTAGGCTTACAACTGAACAGCAGGTTGTCACACTGAATCAATACATAACATACAGTGATCCTAATTTTAGACCATACATAGCAGGGGATTACCCCATGGGGCTTTTATGCCATTTCAAACAAATAGATTGTAGCTGCTAATACCCAAGTGATTTTATTTCTTAGCATTGCATCTTTTGAACTCTTCAGCACAAGCGTTTGACTTGCAGATTTTCTCTTCCCATTGTAATCTTGAGATCTAGCAGTTACAACGTTGTTATAGAAACAAACTGTGACAGTATTTATTTTTTTATCCTATGAAAGAATGGGCAAAATGTAGTATGTATGTATATCTTTATTTATATCGCTCCATTAATGTATATAGCGCTTCACAGAAGTAATACACGTGACATACTGTAATAAGACAAATAACACATGATGGGAAGAAGTGCTTCAGACATAAAAGTGACACTTAGGAAAAGGAGTCCCTGTCCCGAAGAGCTTACAATGTAATTGGTAAATAGGAAGAACGTACGGGGACAGTAGGAAGGTGTTTTGGTATGTACATCTGCAAGGGGTCTCGGTTGATGTATGAGGTGTATAGTACTGTATATAAAAAAAATATTCATTTTGATATATAGCGCTGATGCTACACGCAGTGCTTTACAAAAATGTTTTCCGGCACAATGAGTGCCCACCTGGTACATCTTATACTCTCATTTTGGTGTCCGAGGCACAGAGAAATAAAGTGACTTATCACAAGGAGCGCTGACGCTCAAAGGTTTTAAAGAAAATGGTTTTGTAGACTGTGGTTAAAAACATATAATATACTTGAAAAGGAGAATCGAAAAAACATATACACTGTACTGTAATATACGTGAAAAAGAGAATCGGAGGGGGAAAAAAAAAAGAGTACCAAAATGTAACTGCTTAGATTGACGATTTACTTAGCCACTTGTGTAGTTAGAATACATATCACTACATTACCACTGGGCGACCCTGTTCAGCCTGTTAATCAGGCTGACCCTTATCAATCCGAATGCATTGCTCTGTTTCTAGTAATGCATTGCAGGCCCCTGCAGGGTTAATATTAGAAAAGGTAACACCTTTGCTCTTTACAGCTCTATTCTTAATACACAAGTGGCTACTGTGAGTACATTGTCAATCTAAGCACAGCTACATTTTAGTACTCTCTTTTTTTTGTAATTCTCTTTTTCAAGTATATTATATGTTTTAACCACAGTCTACAAAACCGTTTTCTTTATGGGGGACAGTTTTGTTCCAAATTGGGCAGAAATGTAAAAATTGCAAGCAGATCTCTGTGGAGCGCTACAGCAAAATAAGACAATGTAAAGACTCACTGAATACAGCACTTACTGTAGTTCCAGGTTCTGGTACCTGTATTTGTTTTGCTCATGAATTAGTGCAGTTATATTGAGTATTGTGACAATATTAATGCATGTCATTAGAATGTATAATAGATACACTTCTTAATAGATATACTTCATAGTGTACACATTTTTCAAATCTTCTCTTCCTTGGAGTGATATAAGGATGATTTGTGGTACATTTTGGAAGCTCTTTTCTCAATCTATAAAGAACAGGCATGTTAGTTACAGTTAGATGTTCTAATCTTATTTAAAAAATAAAAAAATAAAGCGTGTTCTATTTTGCATATTCATTTGCAGTGACTGGTAGTTACAATAACTGTTGGTATACTTGTGTGTAAAATGCAAGGTCTATTCCCCAGACATGTGCTCAGGAGATCTAAGCGAAGAATTAAGTATATACAAAGATCATGTCGAATGAAAGAAAAGCTTGCTTCTTCTGCAAAACTCATTTGTTATTGTGCTGCATTATTCTGTACAGTGCAAGTGCATTTGTCCAAAAGCAGATTCTTGTAACAAACGTGATATGTGATGTGATTTCCCCAACTAGTTTTATTTTTTTACAATTGCAAGTGCCACGCTGCTACATTCTTCATTGTGTGTGTCAGCATTTCTGCAGGTTAGCAATGTCCTTAAGGCTACAGACTTTCCTTCTGGTTCCAGAATTACTTATGCATTATTGCAAATGAGTTCTGCCGCAAAGGAATTCATAATGAAAACGGCATAGGGACTTTAAGTGCTTCCTATAACACTTGAGCCTGCTCCATTAATCTGAGGGCAGAAAGAATTGAGTCATTATAGAAAGGATTGAATGGGCAGCCCCTTTCAAACCTGGTGTTTTTCTTTAAGTATTTTTGCTTAGGGTCAACTTCTGTATCACACAATCCATATTGCTTAATTGAAGTTTGCTGAGTAATGTCTTAATTCAAGCTTAAATCTTCATTCACTTAGGCAGGAGACCATTACTAAGTAGCAAACAGGAATAAAATATACATAAGAAATTGGTTCATTCCATATGCAAGACTTTTATTTTAATGAACGACGGTAGCTGTCACTGTAACATTTTTCTTTCACTTTACTACATATTTCATAGGTTGTAACTTAAGTTTAGTGGCTGTCTATTTAATAGCTTTTCGATAGCTTAAAACTGCCAAGCATTGGAAAAATCTGGAATAATGAATATATGAGTTGCACTCCTTTTCAACTTTTTTCTTTTAGTTGTAACAGTTATTCATGTTTGTGATCTGTTTGGTGGTATAAAAATGCATCTAACTCACGTTTGTTACTGTCATAATAAACATGGTGATGAATGAAAATACCTATTAAAACTGTAATCCCACCCAATTTTTAAAAATATTTTACTGCATCGAAAAAGGGCCCTCCTGAGTTGAATTGAGTTATATTTTGCTCTGAGCATACACCGTTCCAGAGATACTTCATAGTTACAGTACTTCCTTGGTCTTCAAATGTCCATCCAATAGAAAAACGCAGCTGATGACCTTG
Source organism: Ascaphus truei (assembly GCF_040206685.1). Taxonomy (NCBI): domain Eukaryota; kingdom Metazoa; phylum Chordata; class Amphibia; order Anura; family Ascaphidae; genus Ascaphus; species Ascaphus truei. The sequence goes on along the minus strand of NC_134484.1, from coordinate 408,703,810 downwards.
TGGCTTATATATATATATTATATATATATGTAGCAGGGTTCCTCCGCTACAGCAGGGGAACGGCAAGAGTTTGCGGCAGCTTGTGGGAGCGGCGACTGTCGCCGGAGTCTTCTGGCGGCAACCTTTGCAGGTCACCGCCATCTTGGATGTGGTCACGCATGTGCAGTACAGTGTTTTCTGTTGTGGCAGCCATCTTGGGACTCCTCGCTCATGCGCAACGCAATCGGCGGCCATTAGGGAAACAGTACCGCAGGGGATCTACAATAATAAACATTAGAACGTGGAAACCCACACTCAGATCAAAATCAATATCAGAATTGGAATAAGTCATTTACTGAATGGCAAAACAATTACAGACACTGTGGAACATGTGGAACAGCAGAACAGGTACAACAGTCAGAACTCAGAGACAAAGTGCAGCAGTGGCATAATAATGTGTAATAATGAAACATGATAAACAATAGTTATCTCAGCTTAATGTCTATGCTCTGATGAACACTACACTAAAGCAGAAAGCAAACAGGAAAAAAGAGGGGCTAGTGAAAAAGGTGGGTAACCCTGGGATAGGCAGACTCCTTTTGCTAATGTTACTTTTATTTCTTCAGCACTTATTCCCATTATGTGTTATTTGTATTATTTGTAATTTATATTATGTCACATGTTTTACTGCGTGAAGCGCTATGTACATGTAGCCCTTGTACCCCCCCACCACCCTTAAGTGAGATTTATTTATTTATTTATAAAATATTTTACCAGGAAGTAATACATTGAGAGTTACCTCTCGTTTTCAAGTATGTCCTGGGCACAGAGTAAAACAAATAGTACATGGTTACAAGTACAGTTACATAAATGAACAGGGTATACATTATATACAAGACATTGCGTGCACAGTTAAAGAAAATATATATTATGAGCGTATGAAACAGTTACAGACCAGATTAAAGTGTGAGACAGCCTTAGATTTGAAAGAACTTAAACTGGTGGGGTGGGGTATGCTTCTCTGGCTACTTCTTTAGGTGTTGTGCTGTACCTGTTTGGCAACAGGAGGGCTGAGTGCTCCACGGTGGTGTGGGGAGGACAGGACAGGTTTACAGATTATCTTAGTTCTTCATCGGTGCAGCGCCTCCAGTCAGCAAGGATTCTTGTTACCAACAGAGAGAAACAACAGCACAGACTATTGGAGCAGGAAAGTCTAGAGCAGAACAATCACAGCAACAAAAATTAGAATATAGGAATCGCAGCAACATCCATCATGGGATCTGATCTGGAGAGAATGCAGCCTGTAAACGTACTTCACTATTTACCAGAAACCAATTCCATTTTGTACCTACTGTGTGCCAGTCCAGACTGGTGAGTCAAGCGATTGATTGAGATACAAAAGTCAGTTGCCGTATTCACAAAAGGGAAACCAAGGTTTTCCACCTGTGGACACAAACTCCACAGAGACTTACATACTGGCATTCCAATGTAAAATATATATTGATTCCTATTTTTGAGCAGAGTATGCTGCTTCTTGTTGAACAGCAGATGTTTGCTTGGGCAGGGGTTGCTCTCCCCTGGTTGGGATAAAACATTATTGCCAGTTGATCGAGTAAAGCTGTGGTTCTCAAACCTCTTCTTCGGAACTACTGGCCACACCAGGTTTTAGGATCAAACAATACATGTGCACACAGGCGAATGCATCTACTGTTATTTACATATGAATAGAATGCTGGGTAACTCTCAATGTATTACTTCCTGGTAAAATATTTTATAAATAAATAAATCAGCAACCTGGTTCGGATCCAAAATGATCCTATGAACTGCTGGATGTTGGTACTTTCTTTAGCCATATTTCTGTTGTACTTTTCCTAGACCTAGGCTACCATGCCCTGAATACCCTAAAGCAGTAAGGGGTTATTTTTATTAAACTGTGATTGTGCTGATCTTGGAACTATTGGAAGGACATTTTTTAGTCATTAAATTACTATTGTAGTCTTATCTAGGCAGTCCAAAAATATGTTTAGATTTCCATTTATTTTTCATCCTTTCATAACACTGTGTGTCACAAATCCAATATATGTGGCCATGTGCAATTGAGGCTTTAGGACGTCAAAAAATATTTTCAACAGTCTTCAGTTTTAGTATTTAATACTGTATAGTAATGCCAACCAACAGCACATGTGATTGTCACACTGAGTTGTAAGGGATATCACTCATATACACTTGATTATCTCTGCATACATCAATAGGGTTAGTGGGAAAATAGGGGCAAAGGCCAACCTAAGCTGCTGGATTATGACTGATGAGCCCTACAAATGGGGCTGCTAGGAGTGACATTCCCTTTACATGACTTGGTTACATATTTTTCTGCAATGCGGTAAGGTAATTTTTGAAGCCCAATGATTTGGTAAATTAAAAACGCAACGTGAGATAATTGGTTGTGATAAATCCTGGAAGTTGCCATTTTCCAATAAATGGAGCGAGAGTAAGCGTTTCTGGAGTGCATTGATTAATAGCTTCCTTTTATAACTTGTTATGCAGTCTGAAAGCAATGGCCACTAAATTACAAGATAAAGGTAATCACCAGTATCAAAATTATTGCAAAAACATTCATGCACAACACAAAAATAGATAACCAAATTGATCTCTGTAAAAATTAGCCAAGCTTGAGGAAAGATTATAGCTTTCATCAAAATAACATCTTACAGTTGTGCACCCGAAAATTTGTGTGTATACAGGCATACCCCGCTTTAACATACGCAATGGGACCGGAGCATGTATGTAAAGCGAAAATGTACTTAAAGTGAAGCACTACCTTTTTTCCACTTTACAATGCATGTACTGTACTGCAAACGTCATATACGTGCATAACTGATGTAAATAATGCATTTGTAAGTGCTGACAGATACAACATGGATGAATGGAAAATTATTTTAAAAATATGTAGGAGGGATGAAGGAGAGGGCATATCTTCTACTGTACAGTATTTTTACTGAAAGGGCATGAAGGTGAGGTGCATTTATTTGACTGACTGATATATTTTTGGGACTTTGATTTGTGACTTTGGTGAAAACAATACAGTACAATACTGTACAGTGTTTTACAATGCTGTGCTTGCTTAGTCCGCGCGTATAGTGCCCGCGACCGGCAACCGCACCCATCCCCGCTAGCGAAAGTTATTTTTCGCTTTGTGGCGGCGTCGCGGGCTCCCGGGCATTTGATTTGTTCAGGGGCTATCACATGAGGTGACAGCCCTTGAAAAATCGAATATTCCCGGCTTCCAAAGTCCGCTCTGTCGCATTGCCGCTGTCGCGCTTACTATAAGCGCACGCGGCGGCAATGTGTTTGTTTTTGGGCGGCATCGCCGGCACTATACGCACGGCCTTACTCAGGTCCTTGATCAGCTTGGCTTAAACGCACGCACTCCCTCAGTCACGCACGCACTCCCTCAGTCACACAATCTCTCACGCACTCTCACTCAGTCACGCACTCTCACTCAGGCATGCACACACTCACTCAGTCATGCACACACTCACCCACGTATGCACACACACACTCAGTCACGCACGCACTCACACACACACTCAGTCACGCACGCATGCACTCGGTCACGCACACACTCTCACTCATGCACACACACTCACTCATGCACACACACTCAGTCACACGCACACACACTCAGTCACGCACACACTCAGTCACGCACACACACTCAGTCACGCACACACACTCAGTCAAGCACGCACACACACTCAGTCACGCACACTCAGACAGACACGCACACACTCGGACAGACACGCACACACTCAGTCAAGCACACTCAGTCAAGCACACACACTCAGTCAAGCACACACACTCAGTCACACACACACACACTCAGTCACACACACACACACACACACACACACACACACACACACACACACACACACACACACACACACACACACACACACACACTCACACTCACACTCACACACACACACTCTCACACACACACTCTCACACACACTCTCACACACACACACACTCTCACACACACACACACACAAGCACAGCATGCAGTAGAAGAGCACCTCCTCCTCCTTAGCCTGTAACTCACATGCAAAGTTCTGTTCTACAGCAGCAGCAGCAGCAGGCTAGAGTGAGATCTGAGGAGGAGGGAGGGGCAGGAGGGAGGGGGAAAGCAGAGGGAGAAGAGCCAGGAGCTGCAGTGCGGGCGGAATCACTGCTATAGTTGCTGATTGATGGCGCGCCCGATCTCCCCGTACCCCCTGCCATCTGGCCCCGTTCCCCCTTACCCCTTACCTGCACTCCATCTCAGTTAGGGACAACAATGAAGGAGGTTGCAGTATTGATGAGAGGTGCGCACGCACGCCGCCCCCTGGTGTTCGTACTCGCGAAGCATGCGTACGTACACAGGGGTATGGTGCAACTAAAAATAAATGTACGTACTTGCAAGTGTACGTAAAGCGGGTGTACGTAAAACGGGGTATGCCTGTATATCTTTACGTTTGTGTATGTATATATGTATGTATGTATGTATACACATATACACATACATACATAATATATATACATATATATATATATATATATATATATATATATATATACAGCCGCCTTTATCCTAGTGCGGCCGTAGCGGCGCAACTCTGATAACCGCGGGCAGATGCAGTATGTTTTTTTTTTTTCCGGAGTATATTGCGGTATTTTAGCACTCGTAATATTAGCATTTTATTAGCGCTCTCTGCAATACTGCAATACCGTCTAAAAACTCAGGGGGGGCGTTCGCGAGCTGTTGTCTTCAAAGTCTAATACTTTAGCAGTTCAACCTACGTCAGTACACAGTCTGCATGTGCGCGCGCAGTAATTGTAAATTTGCATATTTATACATGCATGTGCAGTGCTGTATGTCTCATTTGAAAATTGTTGAAACGCATAGGCGTGTACTGTAACAGTATCACATTTCGGCATATACAGCGCTCTCCCCTCGCTCGCCCCCGTACACACACAGGCTAATTTACTGCACTGCAGTATTTCAACTTCTTATCTTATCTACAGTACAGTACACCTCTCCCACACCATTCCTTTGAATGTGTGTCTTTCTGGTTTTAATCACATTCCTGCTTGATAGCTGATGATTACTGCGCATGCGTCTGTAACTTCACCACTGCTTGCTTGCGAAGTTCAAGAGTGAGTGACCAAAAAAAAAATATTTTTTTTTTCTTCTCATTTTTTATTTTTATTTTCTCCACAAGCCTGCCTAAACCATCTTGATATTACGATATTCAATCTGTGCTATAGCTTTTGACTGCGACACTGTGCGTTTGACTGCACATTGTTGATTTGTGTGCTTTTTATGTATTTGGGGGTGTAGGGATCAAATTATTATGATGACCTGCGTTTTGAAAATGTCATTTCTTTGAACTACAGTACAGCTAATCCTTCATGCAGCTGTACCCTGTACCCCGCTCCCCCGCGCACACACACAAGGCTCGCTAAAGGATTTGAACCTCTTATCGACAGACACCTCTCCAGAACCATTCCGTTTCTAAAGCTTGTCATTGTGTTTTTAATCATCCGTCCCTAGCCGAGCATCACCTCTCTGCGCCTGCGTGTAATCCTCAAAACCATTCATTAATTTTCCTATTGTTGGCTTTGAGTCACATCTCTGTAATCCTCTTTGGGAAGGGAGCTAGCTGATGATTACTGCGCATGACTCACCCATCATCCATGATTTGCACAGCACTGTGAAATTGAGAGTTAAAAAAATCATAATCTGATTTAGGTTTTTGGTGCAGTAAGTTACCACTTTTTGTCATTATTTCTTTTTCTTTGGTATAGGGGGGGGGGGGGGTCAATGATTATGATGAATGTAAAGAAATATTTATTTTATTTTACCAGGAGCCAAAAATACAAATATACAAATAATCATGAATAATACAAACTGCAGTCTTTATTCAGTTCTTCTGTAAGTTGAAAATTGAGGGCCGTTGGATAATCATGAATAATGCACATTGATAATAATATTAATTAATAATATATATAATAATATAAATGTTTCCGTCTTTATCTTCTTCCTCATTCTGTGTACAGTAAAGTAGTTCATTGAGAGAGGGGAGGTTTTGTGTAAATCATGACTGCAGTTTAGATACAGTTAACTGTACACACAGTTCACAAACTTTACACATGATACCCCCTCTCCCCCGCCAGTCCATACTTTTTTTTCTGAAAAGACAAGAAAAGAAAAAATTAGTGCAGTTATGTGCATACTGTATTATGGCATTGTGTACTGTATAGTACAGCACTGTCAAACTAGTCTATACTGGAACTACTGCTGCGACACACTTTATTCGAGCAAATACCCAGTATGTACCTGGCAGATACCTGGAATGTGCCGCTCCTCACCTCTGACAAGCCCCGTTGCGTTTGCCTTCCCAGCCATGGTTCATGCCTGGCTGACGGGCGGCTGATCTGTTAAATGATAATGATTAGGATTTAATAGGCTGCAATGCTTCGCGTGTCTACCAGATGGCATAAATTCATGAATTGTAATGCAGTATATATATATATACTGTGCAGTATAGCAGCCAGCGGGAATAAAATGCTTCAATCCCTGCCTGGAAAATAACGCAATGCACTCGGGCAGAAAACAGTCACAAACCTCAATACACCAGAGTATACCCGAATTCGTGGGACTAGCCGAGCTCGAATAAAGTGTGTCGCCAGTGTACTGTATACTGTAACTACTGTTAAATACTTTGCAACCAGATGGCTAGTGCTCCTCTCTCAGGAAAGAAAAAAATTGAGCAGTTAGGTGCATGTTATGGCATTGTGTACTGTATAGCTACTCCATGTTGGACTACAGTATGCAGTTAGTACTGTCAAACTAGTTTATACTGGAACTACTGTATACTTTGACTACTGTTAAATACTTTGTAACCAGATGGCTAGTGCTGCTCTCTCAGGAAAGAAAAAATCTGTGCCATACTTACCTGTATCATACAGTACTGTACTTGGTGTGCCTGTACTTACCATACTACAGTGCAGTACTATACCATACTACCTTCCTGATGCTTGCCCATTACGCGCGATCACAAAGGGCAACACAGTCGCAATATGGTCAATATATTTATTGCATCGTTCCATGGTGAGCACATCATTCCAAAAACTCATTATGCCTTGTGCCAACTCACCCTTTTTGGAGGGTTTCAAGACTTTTCGGATATGGTCCTTCAGCTGATGCCAGACCATTTCGATAGGATTGAAGTCTGGCGATCTGTCATTGGAGGGAGTGGGAAAAAAGGACAAGTAGCTAAAGAGATACAGTACACAGTAATAACAGTGGGAAAAAAATGAGACACGGTTACCGCACTTACTCGGCTGGCGTCTTCACCCAGTTGATACCGCGCTCAAGAATATGCGCTGTTGACGCGGTGTGCTTCGGATCATTGTCCTGGTAGAAACGGTGACCATCCGGGAACTCACGTGTGATGTATTCCACAATCTCTGCCACAATTTGCTCTTGGAAAAAAGCTTAATTCATGATTCCTATAACAAGAAAAGCAAAGTGCTCAAAAAACTGCACACTAGTACAGTACAGTGCATAAGGCATAAGCGTGTGACATATTTTACTGTACCTTCAAAGATGACGATGCATCCTGGTCCATGCCTAGAGATGGCACCCCACACATGTATCTTTACTGGGTGTTTTGGACGCGGCTTCATAGATATGCGATCTTTTTTTTGGAATGCAGGGTGGCAAATCTCTCCAGCGAAATAGTAGACTCGTCAGTGAAGATGCAATCCTGGAAAGTTTCTCCACTGTCGATCCATGCCTGGGCCTGGACCACTTTCTTGATCTTGTTAACGTCCCTTATCATAGGGTACGCTCTGTAATGACAAGGAATAATTTTATAGGTACAGTACAGTTTCTTAAACAACACTTTAACCTCATGTACTGTCCAGTATTAACCTCACACGTCCATATTTCCATCCAATTCTGCGTCTCATCTTTTTTATGCTGGTCTCGGATACAGTGAGATTGTGATTTTGCTGCAGAGTGTATTTGACCCTTAAGGCACTCTTCTCATCATTCTCTTCACTTATTTTGTCGACCAGAAGAGTTGTCTTCCTACAGTGTACAGAAAAACAACAATCTGGTAAGTTACAGTGCAGTAGTCCACAATACAGCACATCATTTACAGTAAAAATAGTATAAAATTAGATAGATCTACACAATATATAGTTCTATTAATATGCAGCAATATAAACAATAGATATACTGTAGTTATATAAATATACCGAAATAACTATAAAATTAGATAGATCTACACAATATATAGTTCTATTAATATGCAGCAATATAAACAATAGATATACTGTATTATATAGTTATATAAATATACTTATGCTTTAGTTACCGTTGGTGTCCTCGTGCATTGTTTGGTTTTTCCGTGTGCATGATAGCACACGGTGGTTGATGGTGACAGCGGGACTACTACACCTGTAGTCAGCTGATGAGGCTGGAAATCACTTAGGTACATGCAAGCTTGCTGGAATCTACGCGAAATCCGGCTCAGGCTGCAGGTATCTGGGCGGGGACAGACAGCAAGGGTTGTCGGTCACCAGGTTTTCACTGACGGTCGGACCGTTATTGGAAGCCGGTGCTGGGGCATTGCTTGCCTGCGACTGACGTTTCTTAGTTGGTTTTAACATGGTCTTTCGCCTTTTGAAGTCTCCATGATCATAGATACGGGAAAAACCCGGTGATACACACCAATACCCTCCAATAACATCGGGATCAATACGAAAAAAACATGGATCGATACATAACTTTTTCCTTATTGCACACATGAGCATCTAGCGAAAATTTGTAAAAGTCATAGTTTTCGATAAAATACTGATAAATTTGACCAACTGTGGCCATCTTATCATCTGTCGCATTAATCGTGGCACATATTAAATAAGCGTACGTTCTATCGGGTTTTTGGAACACGGACTGCAGTTGTGCACTCATCTCGGAACTCTCAGGACAATAAAACAAGACCAGACACTGTGCTTCTATTTTTTAATATGAAAATGCCTAAATTGATACATTATTGTAACTTCTTCAGTCCCAAGGACAATTTACAATGGACCACTGTGGTATTCTTTTAAACACCTGCAAGTCGACACATTACTGAAGCGCATGCGCATTACAATTCATGAATATCTGCCATCTGGCGGATATGCGAAGAATTGCAACCAATTAAATCCGAACCATTATCAATAAACACATCAACCGCGGGTGTGAATGCAATATGAATGCGGTATGAATGCGGCATGAACGTGGTGAAGTGCGTGGCATTCGGAAAAAATCCCCGAAAAAATTAGGCGATGTTGGAGAATAAACGGGGCCGCGGCTGTATATACATAAATACATACATACACAGAAACAATTAGTAGCGCTAGTGAGTGAATGGTAGTGTTAAAATGTGCAAATTAATTCTGTATATGTGTAGTGCAAAAAAAGGATTAAATAAGTATAGCAAGTGAATAATGTGAGCATCAATTAATTATAGCATAGGGTCAGTCTGTACTGAATAGGCAAAGCTTCTGTGTGCTCAAGCTTGACCAAATATAAACAGAAAACAGGAGAAAAAGAAGTCCCAGTTCCGTATGGTTGAAAAATATATATGTGTAATTTTTATTAAATGACCAGAGTAGTCAAAAGGACTAGTAGTAAACTGGTGTGATTAAAAAGCAATAATATGTGTAGTACAAGCAGATGGCAGCAATTAGCAAGTGACATATGGAGGGGGATGTAGAGCAAGCAAGCAAGATATCATGGGGAAAATAGGCCAAGAGTGGTGAATGTCAATGACAGTCCATATGGCTGATGATAGCCCAGTAAGGAACATTAAACACCCACTAGAGAATGTCTCTTCTCAATGGTGATGTGGGTGTGCTGGTGACAGACCTGTTACATCTGTTGAAGCACGGAATAGACCTCCTCAGCGTGCGATCCGGTTAAACTGGTGTTGTTCTGATGCTGAAAAATCAATTCCCTCCTGTGGCTCAAAATCACTTCCCACGTGTCAGACCTCAGTTTGAGATGAGGATCCTGCATCTGAGTCCTTGCAGCGGCACCGGATGTATATATGAAGACGGGTGCCTCTGTCCCCAGATGTGAAGGAACAAGTGATCCTGGTTGATTTCTGGTTGCTTTGCACAAAACGTGCCCGCGTCACTGCGTTGCTGCGCTGCTACGTGATGACGTTCAACGCGTTTCGTCACTCTAGGTGACTTTCTCAAGGATGAGATTGTGGTTGCTGAACTGGGTTAATATAGCCACCGTGATTGCCACTAATACTGTAGCAAGAACAGCTGCAAACAATCTAAGTCGTGACATGTAAATGAATAAAGACATGGAGTGAAACTTGGAACTTGGATGAATATGATAAATAAAAAAATATAAATATAACAACATAAAAACACATCAATACCCTGCACAATGCCGACAAACCATATAAATAAAATCCTAATTAAAAAAGGTCCTTTTCAGTGAGAAATTAGAAAAGACTGAATAAAAAAGACAGGTTTGAGGGAAGGAGTGAGCATAAAAATTACTCACTCTAATATAGAAGGCAGGGGATATGATGAGGGCAGACATGAATCAAATAGTTAATACTAAAAGTGTTAGAAAATGACGGCTATTATATATACTATATAGTGATAAGTGTGTGTCACAACCACTCTGCTACAGTGTAAGTGGTACACTAGTGCAGGTGAGTGCACATACTATAGGGGAACGAATATATAGACACACGTGCAGATATATTACAAATAAACATTCTAAACAAAAAGAGCTGATTTAGAATCAAAATTTGAATTTAAAATATAAAAAGGAGGGGGAATATAAAGAGGTGCTGTGGAGAAAAAAGAAAGCACAGTGTCATTTAAACTAGATTCAAAAAGATTCACGAATGCAGAGTGTCTTAAACCTGTCACCACCCAGTTTTGAGTCAGAAATTTGTTCTATGCCAGCTATTCTCAAGCTTGTGGGATCCTTAGAATGTACCGCGGCGAAATGTCTGGGAACACTGTGATTGTGAACACCTTTAATAATAGCTCTACGATGTTCTAGAAATCTAACACACAGAGGACGTTTGGTACGTCCAATGTATTGTAGATTACAGGTGCATGACAGTACATACGCTACATGTGTAGCTAGAGAACTGATCTGACTCTTAAGATGATGTACAGATCCATTCGTAGAAGATTTAATGGAACTGCAAATAGTTAAATGTTTACAAATGGTGCATCTTCATCTGCCACATTTAACATTACCTACAGACAGAGGAATGTGAGGATGAACCACCATAGAGCTCTCTCTAAGCTTACTAGGTGCTACTTGTTGTTTGACACTATGGGCTTTACGAAACACAACTTGTGCTCTGGGAGTGAGACATCTATTAAGATAAGGATCCCACATAAGTATTTTCCAGTGGTTGTTGATAATCTTTGTTATACGACCAGAATAACCATTGAATTTAGTAATAAACTTAACCCTACTATTGCTAGATTCAAAAGTTTTACCAATAATACCCATTTTGTCCATCTCTCTGCTCTGACGATTAGATAAAGATTTCTTCAAAAGTTCTGTCCTACTGGTAGCCCTGACTTTGGAATATGCAATTTGGACAGTATCACAGTCAAATCTCTTTGCAGCAAACTGAGACATAATTAGACGTGACTGCTCCTCAAAGATTTCATCAGAGGAGCAGTCTATAAAATTGACTGAGTGGAATATTGTTAAGCCATTTCAAATGATGGCAACTGTCAGCATGCAAGTGTCCATTGACTGCCACTTCCTTAAAGTGGACCTTTGTCTATATGTTCAGATTAGTATCAAGGAAGATAATTTCAATGGGGTGACTGTGAAAAGTAAATGACAGGCCCAAATTATTAATATTAAATTGGTCAAAGGCTAACTTGAGACTATCTTCATCTCCAGCCCAGATGATGAGAAGGTCGTCAATGTAGCGGCCATAGAACACCAGATTGGCCACCAGCTGTGCGTTGGACCAGATGTAATTGGTTTCCCAGAACCCCATAAAAAGGTTCGCATAGCTGGGGGCAAATCTGGTGCCCATGGCCGTACCACATGTCGAGATAGAAGAGAAGAGATTTCGAACAAATTTCCCCACATCTATGTATTATCACCGCCCTCCATCGAGCCACGGAGCTCAGACCGGTGTCTGACGTCATCCTCCTGTGTCTCCCGAGATTTGGAGAGGTGGGGAGCAAGTGAGCAGAGGCAGCAGCATAGGTGTTTGGAAGCAACTCGGCGTCTGGGCGTTCCACGTGGTTTCCAGGCGAAATAGAGACTCAACACTGCAGCTTGGAGAGGACTTGGTTTCCTACATGCCTTTAAAATCTGCTACTTTGTAAGTAGCTGTCTTCGTTTTGCATTGTAGAATAATACAAACGTACTTCACCATATCTGCCTTTCTGTTTATTTCACGGGATTCCTATCATCATTTCCACCAATTGAACTTTCATCTGATATCTATATATTAACTTGATGTAGTTAATTTTAACTGACTTTGCGCCCGTGTGTTCTCTCTCTCTCTTCTCTCTCTCTCTCTCCTCTCTCTCTCTCTTCCTCATTGCTTCAGCTTTGCATAGCCAGTAACCAACCCAACACTGATGACACCCATTAAGGTCGAAACAGCTGTCTGTGGGTGGGTTTACTGGCTATGCATCTTAACCCTGGCTGTGCTTAAAGCTGTGACCATGCAGCAAGCTTAAGCCTATAGGGAACCATGTTTAAAATGGTTTTGAAGCAAAAAGTGGCACTGTGTGCTCATTTGCATGTCATTTCCCAGAATCCCTTGCTGCAGTGGAAGTGCTGTGTGCTGGGTGATAATGGTGAAAGGCGGGGTTGCAGACCTGCCTAAGACATGCAAATGAGCATACAGTTATATTTCCATTTGATATATATATATATATATATATATATATATACACATACACACACAATCACACACACACAGCACTCACAAATCAAGCAATGGTATTAGGTAAAGGTAGGGTACATACCGTCCAGGGGAGCATAGAGAAAAAGGACAGGCACTCCTAAATTTGCTCATTTGCATGTCATTTCCCAGAATCCCGTGCAGCAGTGGGAGCACTGTATGCGAGGTGATAATGGTTGAAAGGCAGGGTTGCAAACCTGTCTAAGGCATGTGAATGTGCTCACAAGTGATATTCTTTATTGGCTATATGCTAACGGTGGAGGTTTTCTGTCGCCTTTTTCACCCACCATAACTTAAAATGTATATGGTAAACCTACCCAGCCTAGAAATATGTCAAAGCAAGTATTAACCAACCTCACACTGATGATACCCATCAAGGTTGAAACATGTCTGTGAGTGGTTTGTACTTGCTTTGCTTGTCTCATGCTGTGTTTAAAAGCTGTGTGAACAGCGATACATCAGCTTCAATGGGCTCCATGGGAATGGATATTCCAGGCAAAAGGTGACACATTGTGTGCTCATTTGCATGTCATTTCCCAGAATCCCTTGCTGCAGTGGGAGCACTGTATGCGAGGTGATAATGGTTGAAAGGCAGGGTTGCAGACCTATAAATATTAATTACGTTTAATTTTATACTAATAGTGTGTTTCTTTTATTTTTTGCGCCCCGCTATATGTGTATATATATATATAGGGTTGCGGACCTGTCTAAGACATGTGAATGTGCTCACAAGTGATATTCTTTATTGGCTATATATATATAGTAATAGCTCATGTATTCCTTGGTCACATATTTTAGCACACTGTACACTTATGTTCAATTTTATGTAGTTAATGTTTTAAAATGCTGTTAAAATACAGAATTCTGTCAAGCGATATTTAGTGGTCTTAAAAATAAGTTTGACTTACAGTAAAAGAAGTGCACCCTTTCCATTGAAACATTTAAGCGGGTGAGCCAGTAAAGCTCTACGGAGTGGTTGTGCAACACCTCTATTCATTTGAGATCTTTCTTCAGATGTAAGAATTTCCATGCTCCACTTACATGCATTATATGAGATCATTTTATGAAGTTCTCTACATCTAAAAGGTCATTTTAATAGGACAGTGTGTTTATCTTTTTATATTGTCCAGATATTGATGCTTTTCTTGGTTCGTTCACATAATTAGTGTATTCTTTATATAGCACTAGCAGTCTTTGCAGTAATTTCCAAAATAGAATTTGCAGCAACAATAAACCTGAGTTACAGTACCAAGCCTGAGGAACAGTTACATAGAAAGAACTGACCGTAAGGAATTTTCACTGGTATTAAAATAGTCTCCTCTTTACTACGGGGCCATTTCCTCTAAGTGTTTTTTTTTTTTTGGGTGGGGGGTCCAACTGTATTTGTTGATAGGATATTTATAGGATATAGAAGAATAAAAGGGGGGTAGAAAGTTGGAACAAGTGTATATATTACATATAACATTTAATTACTTAAACCAGAGGTGGTCAACTCCAGTTCTTAAGCCCTCTCCACAGGTCAGGTTTTCAGGATATCCCTGCTCCAGAAAAGTGTCTCAGTCTATGCTTCAGCACGGGTGACTCAATGAGTCCCCTTTTCGGCACAGGTGGCTCAATCAGACCCTCAGTCTTTGACCGAGCATCTGATTGAGCCACCTATGCTGAAGCTGGGATATCCTGAAACCCTGACCTGTTGGGGGAGAGGAAGAGGTTTGGGGATGTAACGGGAGACATTCCCTCCTCTGGGGCTCGACTGATACATAACAAGGGGGAGAAAACTTACCAACAGCCGATTATAAACCCCCACTGTGAGAAATGTCATAGCAGGGCTTGGTTGGGGGGGGGGGGGTGTGGGGAGGGGGCAGCCTGGCACTGCCCTCCATTGTTAACTAAGGCCTCCAGACTAGGGAAAACGTATGGGACTTTTCTTATAGAAAAGCAGTAAGTAATTCTTTCCGTAGTTGGCACTCGCCACACTCTGTGCTTTATGACAGTCAGGTTTGGAATTGATTTTGTTTCAGCAAGTGGCTATATACAGCATCTAATGGCTAGGAGAATGTGGCATTCATTTAAGACAATGTTTAGGTATGCTGGGTGGGGGTTGCCAAGTAAGGCTATCCATGGTTCCGGATTTACAGCAGGTTCAACCAGGGAATTGATGAGAGAAGACCTGCCTCCATAATGGAGCCAAAATTCGGACATGACCACCAAATAGAAGAGAGCAATTTTGACCACATCCACGAACGCAGAGAGGGGTAATGGAGGCATTGATCACATGCATACATGCCGTACAGGAGCAAGGTACCTCAAAGAGTTTTTAATGTCCATGCAAGTTGCAGATTTTAAAGCTTTATCTCTTTCAGCAGAAAATGAAGATCTGAAGCATACTGTATATCAGTGGTGCACAAACTCCCTGTGCTGCGCCCCCCCCTACCTTCTCTCCTCCTCGGTCGTGACCCCCCCCCCCCCCTCTTCTTGAATGTTGCGTCAAATGATGCTGCGGGGTCATGTGACGTCACGTGACCCGCAGCGTCTTTTCACGTCACGTCTCTATGGCAATGGGTGTCATTTGACGCGGGTCCTCTGTAAACACTGCACCCCCCTCCCCCCGAAAAGACTTGCGCCACCCAGTTTGCGCACCGCTGCTGTATATGGATGTGGTTGGGTAGATAATAACCCTGCTGGAGTCTTCAAAAGATTTACAGTGATTTAAAATAAGTACTAGTTAAGTAAACATGGAGATATGGTACAATTATATAATGCAATTTTATTAGATGTGACCATTTCTGTAGTCTCCCCGTGTTTTTTTTTATAGGTGCTCTTTGACTCCACAAACCAGTTAGCTTGGGAGAAAGGCCCTTCTCACTTTGTGGGGGAACTTCATTGTTATAAAGGAGGGGGAGGGGAAAAAAAACATCTACACAATGAAATAGGCCCTCTGGCAACCTAAGCACATCTATTTTCCTCATCATCAGTGTAATGAGTTTTTTTTCCCACCTGCAAGCCGTGTGTGAGAGCAAGGTGTTGTAATTAACTTCATGTACAGTAGAGTGCTTAGTGAAATCCACTTCAAGTTCGTGGTTGAGCGAGTAATTGCTGCCAGAGGGGCTTGCGATACAAAGCAATGTGTTGCAGAACGCTGTGGCAGCAACGTGTTGACCTGGAACAGCTCACATTTTGTCATTAGAAAAAAAAAAATCACCAACTTGAGTTCTTTTTTTTCATTATTTATATACAGTATATATTTCAAGAAATATAAGCATAATATAATATCACTGAGGTTTTTACAGGTGCAGCACCTTGGCAGCGTTCATAAGGTTCTGTAAAGAACTGCCTTTTGGCTAATATGTGCAGGAATAAATTAGCTTATTTCAACATTTAGAAGAGCTCTCCTAGAAGGACTGGCTCAGTGAGTAAAAACACTGACTGGCACTGAGAGTTTGAAGCAGGGGAACCTGGTTCAATTCCTGGTGTCGACTCCTTGTGACCTTGGGCAAGTCACTTTATCTCCCTGTGCCCCGGCACAAAAAAAAAAACATACATTGTAAGCTCCACGGGGCAGGGACCTGTGCCTGCAAAATGTCTCTGTAAAGCGCTACGTAAAACTAGCAGCGCTATACAAGAACATGCTATTATTATTATTAGTGTAAGTATTAATAGTATTATTTGGTAATCCTGCCTTAGCGCACAAGTTGATTCCATTATAAAACTAAAAGAAAGCCATCCTTGGGCTGTGGCCACGCTGCCGCTGAGCGTGCTCATGCTTGAGCAGTGATGTCACCAACTCTCCAAGCATGAGCGCAGGCTGTCCTGCATACTTTTGCAAGCACGAGTGGGGGGGCGTGGATTGGGGCTATTTCTGTGTGTGTGTGTGGCTGTGTGCATTTAGTGCTGCTGAGTGCGCTTCAAAGTCAATTTTGTTTGTCTCCCTAAGCGCCGAGCTTGGGAGAGCGTCCGTCCCTGAGCGCGCGCCTTGTAAGCGTGGCCGTCCAGATTCGCTGAATTAAACAGCGGCAGCCTAAGAGTAAAAACAACAAAAACAACCTGATCATTGTATTTAGCTGAGCCATTGTTCACAAGATGCATTGTATATATTGCCCTTTACGTTACGTTCTGCCAGAATGGGAGAGGATATCTTGATCTTGTATTCAGAAGATCGAAGAGCAGCAGGAGTCATCAGGCCCAGAACGGCACCAAATCCATGCTGTGCAG
The DNA here is from genome assembly GCF_040206685.1 of Ascaphus truei. Lineage (NCBI taxonomy): Eukaryota > Metazoa > Chordata > Amphibia > Anura > Ascaphidae > Ascaphus > Ascaphus truei. The sequence goes on along the minus strand of NC_134484.1, from coordinate 408,686,591 downwards.
GTGCAGTACTAGTTCTTGTGGTCTTATGTGGTGAGGTCATCACGCAGCTACGTGATACCGTGACAACGGACGCAGGAAGCTGCCATCCTCCCGCCTCCATGAGGACGCCAACTCCAAACTGCATCCTCCGCTTTCAACAACTGCTGGCTGGGTCGCTTTCCTGATTATACCTGGGACTGTGAGATTGTGGGGTCCGGATTCTTCAGGATCCGATCCTTTGTGGAAGTGTCCTTTGGATGTGTGGATGATTGGATCTACATAATCCTATTTTTTATGTAAGTGTAATTTGTTCCTTTTTTTTATACATTTTATTGTGGTGGAACTGATTTTGTTTTTCCTTTTTGCACCCTTTTTTTGTTTTATATATGCTGGTTTACCCCTCCGATCACGGGAGAATAGGAGTAGCAGAGGAACAGCTATCCCCGTTTGGAATATACAAAGACTATAGGGACAGCGCACATTTAATTTCTTTTCTACATTGTACTAGTTCTTGTGGTCTTATTGAAACACTAATTAACAGATCCTGTGAATTTAGAATTGGTATCCAAATATGACTACTATAACAGGGATGCTCAACTCCAGTCCTCAAGCACCCTCTCCCCAACAGTATATCCCAGCTTCATCACACGTGGCTCAATCAGAGGTTCGGACTTTGACTGAGCCTCTGATAGAGCTACCTTTGCTGAAGCAGGGACTGATTGAGCCACCTGTGCTGAAGCAGGGACGGATTACGCCACCTGTGCTGAAGCAGGGACTGATTGAGCCACCTGTGCTGAAGCAGGGATATCTTAAAAATCTGACCTGTTGTGGGGAGGGGGATTGGAGGGCTTGGGCAACCCTGTACTATAATACTGTATTTCATTTATAATACTGCATACATATTGGTATGCTACGGGAAGGATTACCTAGCCTCTTTACACTCCCAATTCAACAAAACAATCAATCACCAATTACTGGTACTGTATATCTAGAAACCTGGCACGTAGTGTCAGAAAAGTGTGAGTAATATGAATGTGTACATCTTCATCAATGTTGATTATTCTGTTCTAGAGAGGGAAAAAAAAAAAAACATTGTAAGATGTAACGGAGAGGCTGAATTCATACTGTATGTCAATGCTCACCTTTATGTACAGTGTTTATAAGACTGGCAATACATGGCATTTAGCCAGCCCAGTTTCATGACATGTGAAAGCTGAAAATAGATAATTACTGTCCCGTTGCTGCTTGCCCTGCTGATTTTCCTGTCCTGGCATTCTCATTCCATCATTAATTATGTTTAATGTCTTCTCCCGCTGTTATCAGTGTCGGTGATCTCCCACATATTGACATACACGGAGTATGCCTTTGATTAGGCGGTTATAAGACAGGCACAGAAAGGGGGGTAGCAACAGCATAAGCTTCTGGTTAAAGCATTGACTGAATTTGCATTGCAGACCATTACGCTTAAGAGTTAACCGCTACATAATTCGCAGTTTTGACTTGGCAGCCATGTTACGTTTGTAAAATATTTTCCTCAGTTTGATATTAATAAATGTCTACATTTAGGGCCAGAAGACAAACATGGGGCATGTACACGTTGCAAAAAGACGTATGTCAAAGTTTACAATAGATTCAGATAGAAGCAGGAGCACAGCCAGGATACGGGATGAAAAAATAAGTGATTCCAGGGCAACTCCAGATATCAATAAAGGTTTATTGAAAATAGCTCAGAATGGAGGTGAAAAAATGCACCTACGCGTTTCGTCCGTGAGGACTTTTTCAGTTCTATCTGAATCTTATGACCTTACCTTCAAGGATTGCACGCCCTGGAGTGACTGGACTGTCCTGGTATGGTACTGGCAGGTAATGGGCAACAGCCCTAATTGTATTACCTTATGCTAGTATTTCATTACAGTATGCATGTATTCCCTGGGAAGAAAGTGTTAAAGGCCATTCATTGTGGTTGTCAGGTGGACACCATTAGGTCCCTATCTCCCCTGGGTCACTTTTGTATATGGACTCATTCATTGTGGACATTCATACAGCACCCTGGTCACGAATGGAGTCATTTTCACATAGAGTATACGTGTGATTGTGAGCACCATTTACCACCCATCTCTACTCAAAGTTTACAATAGAACTTTTAGTTTAATGAGCTATTTTATATTTATTGAAAGCAAATTTTTTTAAACATAATCTACTGTATGTTACTACTATAGAATACCATGCCGCATTATTTAACATATAGATTTAACCTGTAGCATACCCCAAAGAAGGAACAGAGAATAGTATGACTGTTTGCATTATAAGTACTGTATTCTAGAATATAACAAGGCAATATATACAGTAGTAGAGTAGAATATAATATACATTTTTTCATCAACTGTCAATGTTATGTATATTACAGACTTCAGTAAGCATTCAGTTAACGAGCAAAGGTGTCATCTGTTCTCATGATTATCTATCTTACTTTACAAGTGATTGACTTACAACCCTTTGCCAACCTTGTTTCTTATAACCTGGTCCCTCCCCTTATTTGATATGAATGTAAAGGAATGATTACCCTAAAAGGCATTTTGTACTTCTATGTTTATGGAATTGTATGTGTGGCTACTCGTACAAACCGCTTCTCTTCATCAGTTTTTCTAACCTTGGATAAGTCATGTTTGGCGGTAGAAAGTGGAATTTCAAAATGTAGGTTGACTGGATTCACTGGGAACAAAGAAGAATAAATGATGCTTGCATAATGTATGCTTGTACTAAGGAAATAAAAGGGTTTTATAACCGGTTCCCATGAAGCAACTAAAAAAAAAAAAGAACTAAAACTGTTTAATATAATGCTTTTATTTATGTGTTCTTGCCTTCTTGCAATGTGTACTGCATGTGATCATAATAGTAAATGTTATACATATTCTAGTATCATTACATCTTTTCAATGGATCCTGACTCTTGGGGGAATATTTGCTACTTCAACTTTATATAAAGATTATTTATAATAACTTTCTGTGTGCAAGCTGCTACAGTATTTTTTTTTTTTTGTGTACAACCAAGTGATACAGATATTCATGTTACAATTGGATTGTGTATGCACAACCCCAGGTATTTTCTTAGCTTAATAGTGTGTATTGGTGGAGTGCATCCTTTTCCAAAGTGAATTCGTTTATCATCTGTTAAGTAGTGAAGCGGTTAAAATCTTGCCTCTAGGATTGTATATTAAGGTTCATCTCATCCTATTATGCGATTATAAAATTAAACATTGGATCTACCTGGAATATATTGAGTTTAAATATAGTACACAAGACCTTGAACCTCAATTTAAATTGAACAGTGGGAAAACATAGCCAGGGGAGAGAGATTATTTGCTACATACCAAGCATTAGTGATGAAATCTTGGAGAAAATCCATTTTTTTTTTTGGCAGGTCACCTGGAAATTTCTATTATAACAACTCTGCACACACATTAAATTTTAACATATAAAACCTTTATCTATCCCATTATTGCCATATATACAGTAAAGATTAACAGTCTCAATTAGCAGCCACATTATTTTCTAGGCACATTTACCTTTATGATTGGTTAATAGTTCATTGATTGTTTTGCTGAATTTATTATTATTTTTTTTTTTTTTACAAAAATAGTACTTCACCTCAATATGTGTCATTTAAAATATGTGATGTTTTTAAAAAAAAAATGTATCCAAAGTTAGAATCGGAGTATCTCCTTGTCTAGTTTTATAGGAGGCTGTCTGATAACTGAACAATCAGCTGCACAGAGGTTTAGGAATCAAACCAGGGACTCTTTCATATCAGGGACACTTTAATCTGGTTGCTTGTAATGGGGAAAAGGGGGAAAAACAGCTTGAATACATTTTTGTATATTTTGTTATATAAATATATATATTTTTAATGTTTTTTTTTCTTGCTGTGGCTTACACAGTTGCAGCAATGTAAATAAAAGTGCTAACATACATGGGAAGGCAGAACTCATAAATCCATTATCGATTTTAATCCACTAAAAGATCTTTGGTGCTTAAAATGTGAATCTCTCATACAGTACATAACAAATAATTAGACGACATAATTATTATTATCTACATATAAAAATATTACTAAAACCTAATGAATAATGTATTTGAAGCTATGGGTTTGTGCACAATAGTTGACTGAATGGATTTTAAAGTTTTTTTCTGGCACGCATTATATTAATTTACTGGCACCATAAACAAGATCAGAGACAAGGGAATGGGATTACAGGCATGTGTTCTAGTAATTGGGCTATTTATTCTAAATGGGCAATCCATTCTTCTGTCAACATTGCCTGAAGATACCATGTACTTTACCTTGTCCTTGTGATTAAATATGCAATCCACGTAAAACGGAAGTGAATTTACAGTACCACAGTGATATGAATGTATGCATAGGGAACAAAAAGATGAATCTCCAATATTTAACCCGTTAATTCCACCACTGCCTTTAGTATACTTCTGTCACTAGACTAGTGAAGCAGTAGCTGCGTTGCTCTGTTCATGTTAGGCCCTGTTATTGCAACCAGTAGCTTCTTATCATGGTGTGCACTAGTTCTTGAGTGACCCCAAAATCCATAAAATAGAGAAGTACTGTAGGTCCCTGAGGCTGAATTTGCTTTCACGACCATTTGTTTCACTTCTATAAACATTTACATTTAGGTTGATCACAGCAATGCAAATAAATGCCTCCTCTCTAAGGTTAAGAAGAAAGTCGGTGCAAAACAACATTTCTGAAACATCACCAGATTATTAGCACAGTAAGCGGGATTTGACTAGAATTAATTTTTGGGACATTTGGGGGGAATTCTCTTTTTTTTTTTTTCTCTCTCTCCTTTTGCTAGGCATTTAAGAAATGCATGAATTGTATTCCAGTCATAACTAGAACAACTTGTAATAGGAAAATGCCTTGCAATTATTTACACTGCATTGCCCTATACGTAAGAAAGGAAACGGAGAGGAATAGCAAATAGCTGCACCAGAGAAGAGGAAAATAACATGGTTAAGTTATTATAATTTTGCATGAAACAGATTTGATGATCTTTCAAAAAGCTTTGCAGAGTTAGCAGATTAACGTTGAGTTTCAGAGCACTGTTTCTGTATGGAAGATGAGGCTTAGGCTGCTTTGCTAGTATCTTTCACTGTGAGAGGTATCATGAGGTCAGAACATTCTACCATACTGCAAAATATTTCTAGGATTATTATTTTTTTTTTACAGTACTGTTGATGCTGCTGCAAACGGAGATATCCCAAATCAGGTTATGCATTTCCCGAAGGAGGGTGTTTGATCCATCTAAATGCCCTAGGCAATGAGCAGCAAAAAAAACATGGTAATAGAGAATGTTAATTTTTAAATATAGACGATGAAATGTACAGTTACGCTAATTGGGAAATGTTGGTGGGGGGTGTTAAGAAAACGGGGTAAAATACCCTGCTATTAGTGAGTATAGGTTCAGTAAAATTGCACCCCTAACTGGAAAGAACATTTCTCCTGAGCGAACATTATGGATCCTGGTCCCAGGTTCACAGATGAGTGTAAGAGCCGTAATGTTACGACAGGTGTGGAAACATTGACTGTTTTTTTTTTCCATTATATAATCCATTGTACTGCTCTGCAGAATATATTGCTACCTAGCAAATAAATGATGATCCGGCAAAAAATCTGAACCATCTGCAGTGTTTCTTTTTATGAATGTTTAGGCAAATTAACTACAGTATTTAGAAAACGTCTTGGGTACTTTGGATTCAGAAAACCTTTTGGTAGTTTTCCCTCATGCACTCATTAAATATCCCATCCCAATAGCTGAGTGGGCAATATATTGCTAAGGTCATAAGGAAGGAACCTTAACCCCCTCCTGACCCAATGAGCCTCTGTTTCACACTTCTCTAATCATCTCTGGTATGCTGGCAATTCAAACATTATGTGGGTATCAGGCATTGTTGTGGGTAAAGATTTATATCTCTTTTTAGACAAGATTGTGGTGTGTCTTCAGCATGCAGGACACAACAGTTCATCAAAAAAATGTACTTTGCAAACAGACCTTATATCAGTAATCTCTTCAGTAACTCACTCCTGTCTCCTGACCAGCCAACAGCATGTGTGCACATCCTGGGGTTTTTAACACACCTTGATTAGGCAGCTGGGATTCAACTAATTGCTATGAGCTTCCCAGCTGAAGTTAACCTCACCACTGCTGCACTGCAGACTAAACATATGTCTGCCAGGCATATAGCTGGTGGCTTTTATTTACCCTGTCACATTCCTCTCCTGTTAGTGTGTGGCTGGGGCTACGCACGGCTGAAGCCCGACCATCCACCCCTTCTCTAGAAAAGAAATCAGCATTTGCGTTCTCTTTTTCCGGCATGTGCTGAATCTCAAATGAGAAGGGTTGGAGGGCCATATACCATCTAGTTAACCTAGCATTGGAATCTTTCATACTATTTAACCACTTCAGTGGAGCATGGTCCGTCACCAGAGTAAAATGGACTCCTGCCAGGTAATGCCTACTTGTGTAAGGGCACACTTTTTTGTGAGGTCCGTTAAAGGGGCTGCCACTTCCGAGTAGTTGGGGATGAACCGCCGGTAGTATCCTGCTAAACCCAGCAGAGAGCGTACCTGCGTTTTTGTTTGGGGGGTCAGAACTTCTTTCAGGGCAACTACCTTGTCGGCTAGTGGCCTTACTTTTCAACCTCCCAGTGCATACCCTAAGTATTTGGTTTCCTCCTTACCCAAGGCACATTTCTTAGGGTTGGCTGTGAGCCCTGCCTCTCTTAGAGATTTGAGGACCGCTTTCAGCCTATTTAGATGGGCCCGCCAGTGTTTACTATAAATGACAATGTCATCTAGGTAGGCCACGGCATAATTCCTATTGGGTCTCAGCACCTTATCCATGAGTCTCTGAAATGTGGCTGGGGCTCCATGCAGTCGGCATTGTCACAAACTGGTATAAACCCATGGGAGTGGCAAAGGCTGTTTTGCACTTGGACTTTTCCTCTAAGGGTATTTGCCAGTATTCTTTTGTTAAGTCCAGCGTGGATATATATTTCGCGTTACCAAAGGCGTCAATTAACTCGTCCACCCTTGGCATCGGATATGCGTCAAACTTGGATACCGCATTGACCTTTTCGGAGGTCCACACAAAATCTTACCTTTCCATCGGGTTTAGGGACCATAACTAATGGACTACACCACTCACTGCATGATTCCTCAATCACTCCTAAGTGTAACATTTCTTGTAACTCCTTCTCTACCAGGGCCCTACGTCTTTCAGGCAACCTACAGAGGCGGCCGCCCTTAGTCTACAGCGGCCGCCTCCGCGGTTATTTTTAAAATGCATTCAGACGCGGGCTTTTTTTTTCCAGCGCCGCAGGCGCTTCCTTTGTTCAGCGCCATTAGTGCTGATCGGGAGAAACGGCCGCGCGATGCGGCTGGCGCACTGCCAATTTCGGCGCGAAAATTAAAAAGGCAGGGAAAATTGCGGTTAAGCTTTAGATTAAGCTTAGCCGCAAAAGTATAAGGAAGGGAACGTACTTTTACCCCAGGTGCTGTCTCGATCGCATGTGAAATTAAGTTAGTTTGCCTTGGTAAATCAGAAAAAACATCATGGAATTGTGTAATTATTGCTAACAAGTCCCCTTTTTTCAGAGGACAACTGTTTACCCATTGGGATTTTATCGTCACCCACGCTGTTCTCCCGTGGAGGCTGAGGACCCAAGTCCGTTTCCTCCTCCACCGTGTGGATGAATAGAGACCGCTGCATCTTCCAGGGTTTCAGCAATTTCACATGGTAAATTTGTTTACTCTTCATGGACCCTGGTTGAGCGATCTCGTAATCCACATCACCCGTGCGGCGGAGTAATTCGAATGGGCCCTGCCATTTGGCCAGGAGTTTACTCTCGCAACTGGGTAATAACAACATTACCTGGTCTCCCGGGTGAAACACTCTCATGCGAGCATTCTGATTGTAATGTCCCTCCTGGCTTTCCTGGGCTGATCTAAGATTCTCCCTAGCAAAATGGCCGACCACATCTAGGCGCTTCCTAAGGTCTAGTACATATTGCAGGGAATTCTTAGAGGGGGACCGCTGTTCCTCCCAGGACTCCTTTAGGAGGTCTAGGATACCCCGGGGTTGGCGGCCATACAGGAGTTCAAATGGAGAGAATCCCGTGGAGGCCTGGGGAACTTCCCGCACTGCAAACAGCAGAAAAGGGAGAAGTTCATCCCAGGCTCTCTTCTCAGAATCTACAAATTTCCTCAGCATCCCTTTTAGAGTTCGGTTAAATCTTTAAACCAATCCGTCAGTGTGTGGATGGTAGACCGATGTCCGAACAGACTTGACCTCTAGTAATTTTAAGACATCCTGCATCAGTTTAGCCATAAAATTTGTACCTTGGTCTGTCAACATAACCTGGGGAAGTCCAACCCGTGAGAACAGTTCCAACAACTTGTTGGCTACTTGCTTCGCCGTTGCTGTTCTCAGGGGGAACGCCTCAGGATATCTTGCTGCATAGTAAACTATTACAAGAATAAACCTGTGCCCTTTCGCAGAAGGTTCTAGAGGTCCTACCAAGTCTACCCCAATCCTTTCAAAGGGAACTGACACCAAGGGTAGAGGAACCCAAAGGGGCTGGTTTTTGTCCCTTCGGACTGCATAGCTGGCACTCCGGACATGCCACACATAACTTCGTGCATCCCTGGCCAATAGAATCGCGACGAAATACGGTCCAACGTTTTATCCCTGCCCAGGTGACCACCCCAAGGGACAATATGGGCTAAAGTGAACACAGATTTAACAAACGCCTTGGGAACCAATATCTGTCTGGTGACCTCCCCTGTTTGTGTCTTCCTATTCACCCTATACAGTATATCATTTGATAATTCAAAATGGGGGAATACTATCACCCCCTGTGCATATAAGATCTGCTCATCAATTTTCACCACCTTGTCATACTGTCTAGCAAGGACTGGGTCTTCCCTTTGCTTCTGGCGAAAGTCAGGGAGGTACAGGTCTGGTAAATCTCCAGGGCCCATATCCCCCTCCCTCTGGCCATCCCCAGCCATCACTTGTGACCTCTGGCTACTAGAATGGTCACCTTGAGACCCAGATTTCTGCAACCAGTCCTGTTTGTCAGAGCGTCTTTGCTTCCGAGTCTTTTGAACCCGGTGTCTACTGGGAAAAAGGTCTGCCGAGAAGGGGAACAGTTTGCCAAGGTTCTCCTGAGCCATAGAATAAGGCTCCTCGTGAGAGGCTGGAGCCATTAGGTCCGAAAAGAAAGGCCAGGCCGAGCACAACGGGGGCAGGGAGCCAAGGAGCGACTCCTACTTCAAGGTAGGCCTCCTGACTTTTTACCTGTAGCCGGATTTTGGCCGTCAGATACCGTTTTACATCGCCGTGTATACATTCTATACTCCATGGGGAGTCAAAAGAACACACGATAGGTGGTAACAGTTCCTGTAAGACCAGAGTTTTCCCAGAGCCCGAATCTACAAGGGCCTGGACGGTTTTTCCCCCAACCTGGGCTGAAAGTAGCCAGGGCTTGTAATTTTCTCCGGTGAAGGCCGAGGCGACGGTCCTGCTGAAGGAACAATCCATCTGTGGACAGTCCACCTGCCGGTGACCTTGTTCTCCGCAGGCGGAACATGGAGAGGGTTCCCTCGCAGGAGGGGTCCGTGGATAACGCTCCGCTGGACCGGATACTGGATACCAGGCATCTGGTGGGTCTTGTGGGCGACGTCCTCAGAAGTTCCTCTCATTTTGCGACGAGCCGACATCAGGAAGGAGATGAGGGTCTCGATGGGGACCAGCATTTGGACTCCGCCCTTGCTGGAATGACTGCTCCTTCCGTTGGACTTGGCGGTTGCGCGTGGACTGGTCGTAGGTTCCCGTTGATCCGACCTCCCTCTTTGGACGTCCTCAGGTGCCGGTGGAGTCGGACCTGTCGGGTCTAGGATACTCGCCTGTTCCTCAGCCCCAAGTAAGTTCTCCACGAGTCGGACCGACAAAGCTAGGGTTTCAGCCGCGTGGCGTTTTACCCACTAGCGTGTGGAAGGGGGTATTATTTGTAGGAATTGTTCCAAAACCACCTGCTCAAGTATTGCCTCCTTAGTGCACTCCTCGGGTTGTATCCAGCGCGTACACAAGTCCAATAACTGCTGAGCAAGGACCCGGGGTCTCATCTTAGCGGTGTACTTCATTTTCCGGAACTGCTGCCGGTAGGTCTCTGGGGTCAGACCTAAGCGATCCAGTATGGCGGCTTTCACTTGTCGGTAGTCCATTGCCTGATCTGCAGGGAGGCCCTGATATGAGGCCTGGGCTTCTCCTATGAGGAGCGGGGCCAAAGCAGTTGCCCAGCGATCTGCAGCGCAGCCCTGAGCTTCGGCAACCCTTTCAAATGTCAGTAAAAAAGCCTCTGGATCCTCGTTCGGAGCCATTTTCCTCAGGAGTATCGGGGGTTTGTTTGCAAGTTCTGGACTGGCAGACCCCTGGAGTTGGGTCAGCAGCTTGGCCATCCGCTCATCCTTTTCGGTCTGCTGCTGGGTTAGGAGCTGGGTTTGCTGCTGCAACAGTAGCTGGGCCTGCTCCTGCATTAACTGTCCCTGCTGTCTGGTCTGTTCGCACAGAAACTCTTAAAAAAATTCTTCCATTTTTCTCATTCTTGTTTGTGTGTGTGGCCCTTTTACTGCAGGAGCCTTTTTAAAATCCCGGCACTTCTGACACCATATGTTGCAGCGTACAAGGCTTATTTATTCAGCCTTAAAACATGCAGCACACAAAACAAAATAGCTTTTCTTCAGCATGGCAAACAAAGCAGGTTCTCTTTAGCATGCAAACAACACAGGTTTTCTTCAGCATGCAGGACACAACAGTTCATCAAAAAAATGTACTTTGCAAACAGACCTTATATCAGTAATCTCTTCAGTAATTCACTCCTGTCTCCTGACCAGCCAACAGCATGTGTGCACATCCTGGGGTTTTTAACACACCTTGATTAGACAGCTGGGATTCAACTAATTGCCATGAGCTTCCCAGCTGAAGTTAACCTCACCACTGCTGCACTGCAGACTAAACATATGTCTGCTAGGCATATAGCTGGTGGCTTTTATTTACCCTGTCACATACACCATCTTTGAATTCTATGGTTTTACATATCAGGACATAATAACAATCATCTGTTCCTTATCAGGTCTTAAAATTAGGTAAATACAACCTCAAATGAACAACAACACATGACATATTTACACCGTGTCATGATTTATTTAACAAAAATAAAGCCAAAATGGAGAAACCATGTGTGAAAAACTAAGTATACCTTATGATTCAATAGCTTGTAGAACCACCTTTAGCAGCAATAACTTGAAGTAATCGTTTTCTATACAGGTGCGCCAATGAGTTTTCTTTAACTTGCCTTGGAAAATCTGGGGCAATCACCAACAAGACCCAGGTACATGCTAGGTAAATGCTGCAACATTTCAGTGACATTTCTGCAGAAAGACTAATGGCCCATTGGATTAACACAGCTGAGGTCCCTGGCAGTCTCATTCAGTTTGTAGTGGTTGTGTATATTCAGGACCAGAACAGATCACTTCCTTATACATTTGAGATGTAAGTCCACGTGTCTGTCTTTGAAATACAGAGCTTCTCAAAATTTGTTAATGGGGGGAAAGGGGACATTTTTAATAGAAAGCTCTGATTTGGAGGTATCTAAAGAATTCGGAGTGGGGAATTTATTTTTCTGCCTTAATGTTCAAATGTTTTAATATTTTTCTCCGCCTCCAAATCTCTAAATCTAAGAATTCCTTTCTGAATTCCTAAATCTCTATTATTCAGACCCAGAGTAAAGTTTGGGTTATCGAATAGTGGAGTCATTAGCGAACCCTTAGAGGTCATCCCACATCTCAGTTTAGTACCTTCCCATACCTCAAGAATTGGTCATCGAGGAAAGTGGCTCTCTAAAGGATTTGAGTGTTGTTTTTTGGGACCAGATTAGATTGTATAATTCTAATGGAGCGCATATCTCCTTTTCCAATTCCAACCATGGTTTATGTTTGGGGTCTATGTGCCACTGTGAAATCTGGCTTAATTGAGCCGCTCTGTAATATGATACCAAGCAAGGTACCGCTAAGCCTCATGGCAAGATTGGTATTTTAAGTATCCTTCCCCTAATTCTAGGTTTCTTGTAGTTCCAAATAAATTTGGTGATTAGAGATTTCAGAGAGAGGATATCTTTAAATTGTATTGGTATCGGCAGGGTCTGGAATAGGTAAAGTATACGAGGGAGAAGATTAATCTTGATATGGTGTATTTTGCCTATCTAAGAGATTTTATACCAAGTTCTAATATCCTCTCTCAGGATCTTGATTAACTTAGGATAATTAGCCTGATATAATGATGTCACGGGAGACCAGGCAGTTTACACCTTTTTAGCAGGATCATTCATTGAGCAAAACAGGTAAGTGAAATAAAATGTAATTTTTTTCGCATGAAAAGACAAACACAGTGGAACACAAAATACAGACAAAAATACATATTTACTTGGGAACTGGGGTAAAAAAAACTAGACTCTCCTATGTACAAGGAATTCTACATAAGGATTTTCCCCGGACCGGTACTTATCCCAAAATATCCTGGAACTCAAATTGGCATGAAATTCCAGACGCCACCACTACGTTCTCCTCTGTAGGACTTGGTTGCAAAAAACAGGACTTAGAAAATATTCCGGGCAGACTTTGCTGAAGCCAGCACCCTTTCTTGTTGTAGACACAAATCTGATGGGTGCATGGATTCTCATGGTATTTCTGACTCCAGTCACAAAATTCTACAGCCCCATCAGAAGTGTGAGAACTTTCTCAGCAGCCAACCCGAGACAAGCCGGTAGAAAAAACAGGGTTAGCTGGAAATCTGAATGAACCAAAGGGGCATGTGCAACTTGGCACCTCTGTCCCTGGTTCCCTCAATGCCACCCACGGTGACAGGCTCCTCCAAGTTTGACAGAACATTTGGCTGTCCTCAGCCTTTTCCTGCTGCCCATTTGCTTCTCACACCTTTGGCATCCTCTGGCTGCTTTCAACTCCAATGTCTCCCAGACTTACTGGCACCTAACTTGGTAGCCCTAGCATTCTCTGAGACATCGGTTCTGAAAGCCCACTAACTTACAATGCATAACACTACACTTCATTACATTACATGTATTAATAAAATAAACCTTTAATACATCCCTACGCCCTAGGTATGGGGAATATAATAGAAAAGTGTTACTTTTATTCCTATCAGCCTATATTCCCCACACTCTATCTGTAGGACTTAGCTGGACTCTGAGAGTTCCCTCCCCCCCCCCCCCCAACCTTATGAGCAGTTGGGGATAACCATGGACCCAATACTGGTTCTGGGCTACCTGACATTAACTGGGGTACCCTTATGTTACCTTGGGATCCCCGCAGCTACTGGAACACTTTTCATCCCTGTGCCTCATTTTACCTTTCTGGGTGTGCTGAAGCAGGAACCCCAGTGGTGAGTCGTGCAAACATTTTCATGGGGAGATATTGCCGCGACAATGTGCCTACATGTATCCAGGAAAGAGACTTGATTCCTGGGTCCATTTTTAGGGGAACCGACAACTTTGGACCGCAACTACCTGGGCACATTCTGACAACACTTTCTCAACAAAACCCCCCTTGAAACTCATACCCCAGCGATCCCTGATTGCTGGTATCCCTGGAAAGGCAAAAACACAAATTCTTTATTAACGCACATTACAGTTTATGCATTAAACAGTACTGGGGTCAAGAGCTGACACTTCTTGAACCCTTATTATGGATCAGGGGTAACCATATGGGCTTAAACTTTATTTGAGAGCCTGGTTACCCCCCTACCATCACAAATGACTTATAGTTATTAGTGAGAGATATTCCTTAGTATTTAATATCCTGAGGCTGCCACTTGAAATTAAAATTAATTGCTATTAGCTTTTCCTGGTCCTTTGGAAGATTTATATTTAGTGTCTCTGATTTTGCATTATTTATTTTAAACCCTGAATTCTGTTGAAGGATCCCAATAGATTAAATAGATTGGGCAGGGAGGTGAGAGGCCTCGACAAGGTCAAGAAGACGTCATCTGCATACAGAGCAACTTTATGTGTCTGATTGTTAATTTGGATCCCAGTAATATCTGGGTTTTGACAAATCTGCATGGCCAGCAGCCCCATGCACATAGCGAAGAGCAGAGGAGACAAAGGGAAACCCTGTCTGGTACCACTCCTGATCTTAATTAAGTCAGATGGGAACCCTTAATGAGTCACCCTGGCAGCCGGGTTGGAATACAATGCAGAGATGGGATTTAAACTTCTATTTCCAAAACCGAATGCTCCAACGGTGGAATGCAGATACGGCCAATCTATCCTATCAAATGCTTTTTCTACGTTTAGGCTTAATACCATGACGGGGATCTTTCTTGTATTTGCCATTTCAATCAAATCTACTATGATGCGTCTTGTATTATCTGCCGCTTGTCTCCCAGTTTAGGGAGAATATGACTTATTCTATTAGCCATTAATTTTGAGTACATTTTAATATCCGAATTTATTAGGGAAATTGGCCCGTAACCCTTACAGTTAGTCGGATCCTTCCCTTGTTTAAATATCAGGGAGATTGAAGCCTGGAGCATCCATTCCAGGAACAAGGCTCCATTTAGAACTGCATTATACATCTTGAGTAGATGTGGGGCTAATAGATCAACACATTTTTTATAGTACAGATTAGAGAAGCCATCTGGACTGGGTGCCTTTGAGGGCTCTAACTGTTTGATTACTTGCGTTACTTCTTAAAGCGTAAACTCTCCTGCCAACAATTCGTCCTCCTCCCCACTAAATCTGGGCAACCTCACCTCTGCTAGAAAAGTCTCTAGGGCTCTTTGTGTATAGTTGCTCATAATATCTTTTAAATTCCTCTACTATTAACTCAGGATTGGAGGTCAGACCTGCTTTACGCCTAATAGCTTGTATGTTGAAATGTGCATGTCTGTTCCTTAATGTTGATCCTAGCGTGTATCTGGCTTGTTCGCTTTTTCAGAAAATTTCCTCTTTGACCAACTCATTGTGTTCTCTGCCTGGGAGGTTATGAGCAAGTTTAGTCCGATTCTACTGTAGTATCCTTCAGTTTTTTTTAGTGTATCTGCGTTGTTATTGTTTTTATGCTCATCTAAAAGGTTTACCAATCTTGACTGTAGTTCTAAAAAAAATTTGTTCTTTTCTTTTTTCCTTCCAGATGCAATGCTAATTAGTGAACCTCTAAAATGTATGTGCTTCACACAGCGTAATATGGGAACTCACACTTCCCTCATTGAGTCTAAAGAATTGATCTATGTCTTTCTCTACTTTTTATAGTGTCTCTGGAATTTTTAGAGGGGCCTCGTTAAGCTTCCAATTTGCTCCTGGTCTGACCAGGCTGAGATACGCGCACTTTAGTTCAATATGTGCATGGTCAGACCAAGAAATGTCTTGGATCTGAGTTGCTGTGACCTGTGGCACCAGCCTGTTTGAAATATAGAAGTAATCTATCTTACTATAGCTCATGTGCGGGTTAGAAAAAAATGTGTACCCTCTCTCCTTTGGGTGAAGCTCCCTCCAAATATCTGTTAATTGAACATCTTTCAATCTCTTCAGGAGCATATTTGTGTAGCCCTTGTACCCCCCCCCCCTCCCCTAAGTGAGATTGGGTATGCTTCTCTGACTACTTCTCTAGGTGTTGTGCTGTGTACCTTTTGGCAACAGGAGGGCTGAGTGCTCTGCGATATTGTGGGGAGAAACAGGATAGGATCACAGGTTACCTTTGTTCATCATGGGTGCAGCGCCTCCAGTCAGCATGAATCATCTGTGAAAGCAGGGGATGGCTCATACTGACACCTCTTCTTCTTTGGTGCAGACAGTAAACCACACTGCTTTGTATTTTCTTTGGCTTTATTGCATGTAGATCTTATACAGAGTGCTCACATCCTTTCCTGCTTGCTGTGTCCTGTCCTAGGCTTTAGGCCCAGGTCAGGCCTGTTGGATCCCTCCTCACATCTTGTGAGATGGAGGGCTGATGTTCCTCACTCCACAGAGGGAGGAGAGAGAATGACATCGACCCCCCAATTTGGGAAAGTGCCAATATTTATAATCTGAGGTGGATGACTGTAACCCTGCCCCTTAACAGAGCAGGTTGAATACTGATTGGTTCATCTATAGTGTGTGATAACCAATCAGTATCCTTCCCTCGGGCTAACACTTTCTGGTTGTTGCTAAGGCCCTCCCTTGGATACATACCCAAGTCTGCAAAACACACAGGGCCTAAATGAAGGAATTAACCCCATCCACTGCCTGCACCTAAAAGGATTTACACTGGAAAGGTCCAGACAGAGAAGTAGCGGCCAGAGGCTAGGCTACATTTGTTTCTTCATATCTCATCTGAGTATGCCGTTGAGACCTATCCATGTCTGGGTCTAATACCGTATTAAAGTCCCCTGCTAGTATTGTAAATCCCTTCTTGATTCTTGCCAAAACCACAAAGAAAGAGGGAAAAAACTGTGAATCTTTTTCACATGGAGCATACACATTGGCAATTGCTAAAAATTGACCCTGCACCGAACCCACCAAAATTAGAAATCTGCCCTCTTTATCCCTACAAATCTGTTCTACCTCCAGAGGAAATCTATTGTTAATTAAGATAGCCACTCCTCTCTTCTTGGACTGGGCTGAGGAAAGGGAGAAATGTCTACATTTTTTGTCGAGGTTTTTAGGGGCACAGCTATTGCTAAAATGAGTCTCTTGTAACATTAGCAGATCTGCATTGTTCCTCTTATAATCTGACATAGCTAGACGTCTCTTAGCTGGACTATTAAAACCTTTTTACATTGTGTGATAAAATTGTTATTGACAATTTTATGTTATGATGGATTGCTTCTCATGCCCTTCGGGCCACCCTCAGGACTGCACAGAATCAGATACAGAACCTGTGCACGAGGAGAGCACGTATTGGTTACCTTGAGGCCTGGAGAGGGAGGGAGAGGGAAAGGAAAGGGGAGAACATACTCTGATACATTAGGGTGAAACCCAATGTACATGCGTCTGGGACCATCTGCCTTGAGGTGAGACCTATCCACCGGGCCGAACGTATGGCAGGCCCGGTTTCCTAGGCAGGGTATATGCCCAGGGACCCGAAGGACTTTTTCAGTAGCAAGGGCTTTTCCTTTACCACCTAATTGAGGTTGCATGCGGGTAACGGGGGGCATAACTCCTTTGCCCTGCAAATACATAACTGCTTCTGTTGAACAGAGAAAAAAAAACACCATAAGTGAAATATAAATTTTAGTCATCTGAATCAAACTGCAACATATATATAAACCTTAGAACTCTCTTAAGAACATATTAGAACACCCATAAACATTTCAAGACATTATTCAAGATATCATCACTGTTAGAGAACATCTAACACAATACCTTTATTAAAAACTATGGCACTATAAGCTTTACTGATCACCACCTGTATATGCATTTCTGTACACGTTTTCTGAACAATAAACACAGTATTGTGGAAAAAAAACTAAACTTTAATTTGGCCTAAAACAAGTTCCTACCAGCTCAATAAGATCCCATCAGTTCAATGATGTGCTTGAAATGTAATGCTGTGTGAGCATACATATAGCACAGTATGTATACTGTGCTATATGTATGCTCACACAGCTGTCTCTCACACATACTAATACTCCTTATTTTTCCATCCATATACACCAATAGGGACCACATAGTATCCACACACACTTTTAGTTGTGCTACAAACTCTCACATTTCCACACCCACCCACACCATTTATATCCCTCTCACTCCACACACACCTTGTGTAGAGCACTGTTTATACTGTGGGCTCTCCATTCATTTTTATTCACACTGATACACATACACACTCTTTCTTCACTTGCTTTCAGTTACCCTTTGACACCTCTAGCCATAAAACACATCCACACCGGGGGAAGGAGAAGCACAGATAACATTCCAAGAGACACTGTTTTTAAGTTATCCTTGCTTCATTCATTGTAACATCGCCGGAAGAAGAGATCAGTGTATCTCGAAAGCTCGCACAAATAAAAGCATTTCGTTAGCCACAGAACGGTATCATCTATTTATTTTTTGATTATATATATATATATATATATATATATATATATATATATAGCAAATATTTCCATTTGCTATATATATATATATATATATAGCAAATGGAAATATTACTGTATGCTCATTTGCATGCCTTAGACAGGTCTGCAACCCCGCCTTTAACCATTATCACCCAGCACACAGCACTTCCACTGCATCAAGGGATTCTGGGAAATGACATGCAAATGAGCACACAGTGTCACCTTTTGCTTCAAACCCATTTTAAACATGGTTCCCTATAGGCTTAAGCTTGCTGCATGGTCACAGCTTTGAGCACAGCCAGACTTAAGATGCATAGCCAGTAAACCCACCCACAGACAGCCGTCTCAAGAGGGTTTTTGTCACTTTTTTTACTCACCATAACTTAACTAAGTATGGTAAAAACCCATCCTCATTGCTTCATTTTTGTATAGCCAGTATAACCAACCCCACACTGACGAGACCCATTAAGGTCGAAATGGCTGTCTGTGGGTGGGTTTACTGGCTATGCATCTTAACCCTGGCTGTGCTCAAAGCTGTGACCATGCAGCAAGCTTAAGCCTACAGGGAACCATGTTAAAAATGGTTTTGAAGCAAAAGGTGACACTGTGTGTCCATTTGCATGTCATTTCCCAGAATCCCTTGCTGCAGTGAAAGTGCTGTGTGATAATGGGGAAAGGCGGGGTTACAGACCTGTCTAAGACATGCAAATGAGCATACAGTAATATTTCCATTTGCTATATATATAATATATAAATAATGTATTTATAGAAATGTTTTACCAGGAAGTAATACATTGAGAGTTACCTCTCATTTTCAAGTATGTCCTAGCCATAGAGTTAATATGACAAATAATACATGGTTACAAATACAGTTACATAAGTAAATGGGGATGCATTATATACAAGACATTGCATTCACAGTTAAAGATAACATATATTATAGACGTACTGTATGTAACGGTTACAGACCAGATTAAAATGTGAGACAGCCTTAGTTTTGAAAGAACTTAAACTGGTGGATGTGAGACTATCTGGTAGGTTGTTCCAGTTTTGGGGTGCACGGTAAGAGGAGGAACAGCCAGATACTTTGTGGTTCCATGGGACCATGAACAGTCTTTTGGAGTCTGATCTCAGATGATAAGTACTGCATGTGGTAGGGGTGAGGAGTTTGTTCAGATAGATGGGTAGCTTGCCCAGAAAGTATTTGAAAGCAAGACAGGAAAGATTAACTTTACGCCTAGACTCAAGTGATGACAATCTAGTTCTTTGAGCATTTCGCAGTGATGTGTGTTGTAGTTGCATTGGAGAACAAAACGGCATATTGAATTGTAGAGTGCATCAAGTTTGCTAAGGTGGGTTTGGGGTGCCGAGCAGTATACTATATCTCCATAGTCGATAATTGGCATTAGCATCTGCTGTCCGATACACTTTCTGACCAGCAGACTTAAGGAGAATTTGTTCCTGTAAAATACACCTAGTTTGGCATAGGTTTTGGATGTCGGGATATCAATGTGCATCCCGAATGTTAAGTGGGAGTCAAACCATATGCCCAGGTATTTAAAATTAGTAACAGGAGTTAGGGTGGTATTAGCATTGGTTCTGATCTGGAGCTCAGTCACTGGAATCTTTAAAAATGTAGTCTTGGTCCCAAATACCATTGTTACAGTCTTGTCAGTGTTTAAAAACAGTTTGTTTTGGGAAATCCAGTTTTCGAGTCTCAAAAAGTCAGACTGTATATGTTCAAGGTCGGAGAAGTTATGGCTGTGTTCAAATAGGATTGTGTCATCTGCATACATGTGTATTGAAGCTTCTTTACAAGCTGTGGGAAGATCATTGATGAACACTGAGAAGAGTAGGGGTCCCAGAACAGAGCCTTGCGGGACACCACAGGTGATAGCCAAGGGGTTAGAGTTAGAGCCCTAGATGGACACATGTTGGGATCTACCTGATAGGTAGGACTGAAACCAGTTTAAAGCATGATTCCCTATTCCAGAGCACTGGAGTTTGTTAAGCAGGATAGCATGATCAACTGTATCAAAATCCTTAGCAAAATCTAGGAATATTGCACCAGTGAGTTTTCCCCATTCCATTCCACACTGGATTTCATTGCAAACTTTTAGCAGGGGAGTTACGGTGGAGTGTTTGGGACGAAAGCCAGATTGGAATTGGCTAGGGAAATTTTTCTTGGTACAGTAATCGCTTAATTGGGAGTTTTTCCATGATTTTGGAGAGATTGGCCTGTGTGAGACAGTGTTTTTGTCCCCACTTTTGAAGATTGAGACAACTCTCGCAGTTTTCCAGGTCTTAGGGATATGGCCTACAGACAGGACAGAGTTGACTGGAAGCAATTGGTTTGGCAATGGCTGGGGCACCAAGTCTTAGGAATTTAGATTGTAGTAAGTCAGGTCCACATTGGCTGCTTGGTTTTAATTTGAGGAGCGCTTTTGTAATCTCCTCTTCGGATACTGGGCCAAATTGAAAATTGTGGGCAGTGTTGGGAGTGGGTGGGGCTATAGGGGTACTCTCAGAATGAGATTCATGTTTGTGGTTTGGGTTGTGTTTCGCTAGTAAGTTAGTAGCACACCCCACAAAATAGTCATTGAATGCATTTGCAATGTCAGTGGGGTTTGTCAGAGTAATATCCCCCTTAGTGATTTTACTTGGTTTTGATGGTTAGAAGGCTGGAATATGTTGTTGATAACCTTCCAGAAGTTAGCTGGGTTTGATGTATTCTATATCTATATATTATTTTGGAGGATTGCTGCTTTGTCTTTAGAAGTGAAATAGGTTTGAAGGGAAATTAAACCACACATGTCTTTACAGTGGGTAACTGGAGGTCAGAATTGAAAATCTCACTTGTCAGAAACAAATGCATCCCTTATCTGCTTGAAAATTCTGCTTTGTTATCTGATCATCTTTTCTTGTTTCTCAGGGTGCTTCCCAGCACATATGAAAACATCTCTTGCTCTTTCCTACCACATCTCTCAGATGTGAGCTTTAAAATGTTAGCAATAACGCGACTGCTCTTACATTGTAGTGTTTATACCCTAAACATTACAGTATGCATAAGTGAAAGAAGTAAATTAGGGCTTATTCAGTAATTGTTTTTTTATTTTATTTTGCAAGTAAACCGCAGTGGTCGCTTTGCTAAATTGTACTTGCTTTTGTTTGTTTTTTTATGCTTCCATCCTCTGCTTCTGTTTAATTTGACTACAATAACATTGAAGCTGGAACTAACAATTCATATGGTTTACACTGCTCCCAATGACATCATTGCAGGAGTAATGACACTGTTTATTTACGTTGATTCATGTAACATTCATGGAAGGGAAATTGATGATCACAGTGACAGTCACTGATTTCAATTGAGTTATTGGAGATGCAATCATTTTTAATGACAGCTGGATGAATGACTAACCTTGGCACTGAATGTTTCTTGTACTTTGCACTTGTTTAATAAGTCTGTGTTAGCCTGTACTCTTCATAGTTCTGTAGTGTAGAGGCCAGCTAAGTACTGAATGATCATCTTTGTGATGTGGTCAACTGTATCAGAAGTAGGTGGCCGGAAGCATGACATTTTAATTATGCAAAAATATTGCTTTTACAATGACATACTGTACAATAGGTTACTGTGCTTCAAAGACCACTTTGGTGACAAAGGGGATGGAGAAGTGCAGGGGAAAAGCAAATTATTTTTTTTCCTTTTCTCATTATCTTCATTTCACTGGATAAGAAAATGGTAAATGTTTCAGTCAAATTACAGGTGTCTTTGAGCTTCATCGCTTGCCAAGTTAAGTCTGACAAATGGCAAACGGTTGTAATTAATTTTGTCATCTTTTCATGGACCAAGGGGTGACTACAGTAACTATAGATTGTAATTGTCATCAATGTCACATAAAATGTGCTGCTATTAAGTTCAGGCTGAATTTTATTGCTGTGGATGGTCATAAATTGAATGGTCAGTCATTTAAATTACCAAGCTGAAAGCGTTGTGTCTTTCTCTAAAACTACATTCTCACATAATGTATTTGACTTTAGACCTCCTGAAACTAATTGCGTTCTTTTCAACACGTTACAGAGGTTGCAACCTAGAAGTGAAGCTTTTTTTGACAGTCCTATCATATTAAGAACGTTTAAGCCTTTCTAAATTCCTTAGTTGACTATTCTTACAGTATATTATAATTCCAATGTTTTTTTGCCCCCTATGTTCCTGTACAATTATGTATTTGTTGTGACTCTTGTCAGGAATCTATGGTAAAGCACGTTGGATAAAGATGACCGTTTTGGAAAGCGGAAATATATTTCCAAATACATTTAGCAAAAAGTAAAGCACGGTTAACTTACCTGTCCTGCTTGATCTCGCTAGTATAGATAATATAAAGTGATTTTTTTAAGGTTTTATCTGGGTTTTTTTCATGCATCTTGATAAATGAGACCACCTCAGGGCCATCTTCACACTTTTTAATGTCAGACATGCAACCACGGAGAGAAAAAATCAATTAAGCTGAGGAAGTAATCAATTATTATGCTTTAAAGTGTCACATCACATAAACTGTGGCAGCAAAAATGGGTTAAACTATCTGCCACTTCCTGTCACTAATTAAGAATATTGTAAAGTTCTCAAAGCAACCTTCAATTCCCAGTAGTGTCCAAGTAGTAATACTATTTCTTAGCAAAACATTTTCAAACTTGTTTCTCTGAATGTTACTATTTTTCAAACTTCAACTCTTTTGCAAAAATTAAAAAAAGAATACAAAATAAAGCAGTTTTTGCTGCAAATTTGAACATTGGCAAATAAAAATAACACTTGTGAGCACATTCTCATGTCTCAGACAGGTGTACAACCCTGCTTTTCACCATTATCTCTTAAGATACAGCACTTCCAATGTAGCCAGGGATTCTGGGAAACTACATGCAAATGAGCACACAGTGTCACCTTTGATTTCATGTCCATTTTACCATGGACCCCTATAAGCTTATGTATTGTATTATATGTCTTTATTTATATAGCGCCATTAATGTACATAGCGCTTCACAGTAGTAATATATGTGGTAATCAAATAAATATACTTAAATGACTTGCCTAGGCGCCACAATTTCCTTTCAAATAATAAATTCTATATAGAAATAAAATGAAAAGATGTTACCCAACAGGATACTTATCAAACCTTTCCAGGAAAATGTGCTAAGATTTTCCACGGATGCAGTCTTGGTTTGTTGTGGAAAGGGAGCGATCCAGTCAGGGATACATCATGTAAATAAAAACATATAAAACAATGATTGTGCAGTATTGTGGTTATATATTGGCTTGTTTATGAATCTTGGCTCTAATAGAGAACCTACTTACAGCAACAGTAAAGAAAATTCGCTTTTGTCTGACTCAGTCAGGTAGTAAGGAATTGGTGGTGTTTCTTTAAGGTAAACGTTAGCCTCATCCGGTCCTCGCACAGGTAGACTATTCCAGTGGATATTAAATGCTTGAATCCCAGTATGGTATATGTGGACAGAAAGCAGAAACAGCCCAATGGTGTAGGTTGCAAAAATACAGGGTTTATGAACGGTAAGGGTAAGGCATGTACTCACACTTTGTACAATAAAAACGTGCACATAAAGGTTTCTTTAGCGCTGGATGAGTTGCGCCCACTGTAATGGTGGCTCCTCATCTTCCTCTGTCACCAGACGTGCCGCCGGCAATGGCGTCTGACGTCACTTCCCTCTCGCGTCTATCTGCATCCGGTGGAGGTAGATTATGACGCGCTGGGAGAGGGTCTGCGGGAGAGTTCGAACGTCTGGAGTTCTCTCTTCAAGGCAGCTGCAGCTTGATGAGTCAGCTCTACGCGTTTCGCTGTAGCATACAGCTTCGTCAGGAGCTGTTGTGGATCGCTCCCTTTCCACAACAAACCAAGACTGTAATCAAATAAATAACAGATAATATAAATAACAGATCATGGGAATAAGTGCTTTAGACATAAAAGTAACATTAAGGACGAGGAGTCCCTGCCACGAGGAGGTTACAGTCTAATTGGTAGGTAGGTAGAACGTACAGAGACAGTAGGAGGGAGTTCTGGTAAGTGCGTCTGCAGGGGGCCAAGCTTTATGTATCATGTGCAGAATATCCACGGTGCTATTCATATACTTCTTTAAGCAAGTGTGTCTTAAGGTGGGTCTTAAAGGTGGATAGAGAGGTGCTAGTCGGGCGGGAACTGAGGGGAAGGGCATTCCAGAGGTGTGGAGCAGTCAGTGAAAAAGGTTTAAGGCGGGAGAGGGCTTTAGATACAAAGGGGGTAGAAAGAAGACATCCTTGAGAAGAACGCAAGAGTCTGGATGGTGCATAACGAGAAGTTAGGGCTGAGATGTAAGGAGGGGCAGAAGAGTGTAAAGCTTTAAAAGTGAGGAGAAGAATGGAGTGTGAGATGCGGGATTTGATCGGAAGCCAGGAGAGGGATTTCATGAGGGGAGATGCTGAGACAAATCTAGGAAAGAGTAGAGTGATTCTGGCAGCAGCATTTAGGATAGATTGTAGGGGAGACAGGTGAGAGGCAGGAAGGCCGGACAGCAGGAGGTTACAGTAATCAAGACGGGAGAGAATGAGGGCCTGAGTCAGCTTTTTAGCAGTCGAGCAACAGAGGAAAGGGCGTATCTTTGTTATATTGCGGAGGAAAAAGCGACAAGTTTTAGAAATGTTTTGAATGTGAGGGGCGAACGTGAGAGAGGAGTCGAGTGTGACCCCTAGGCAGCATGATTGGGCTACTGGGTGAATGATTGTAGTTCCAACAGTAATGTGGAAGGAGGTAGTAGGGCCAGGTTTGGGAGGAAGTATGAGGAGCTCTGTTTTAGCCATGTTGAGTTTAAGGCGTCGGAGGGCCATCCAGGATGATATAGCAGAGAGACATTCAGAAACTTTGGTTTGTACAGCAGGTGTAAGGTCGGGTGTTGAAAAGTATATTTGTGTGTCGTCAGCATAGAGGTGATATTTAAACCCAAAAGATGTTATTAGGTCACCTAGAGAGAGTGTGTACAGAGAAAAGAGAAGAGGTCCCAGGACAGAGCCCTGGGGTATCCCCACAGAGAGATCAATAGAGGAGGAGGAGGTGTTAGCAGAAGAGACACTGAAAGCACGATGGGAGAGGTAAGAAGAGATCCAGGATAGAGCTTTGTTCCGAATACCAAGAGTATGGAGAATGTGGAGGAGAAGAGGGTGGTCCACTGTGTCAAATGCTGCAGAGAGGTCGAGTAATATGAGCAGAGTGTAATGACCTCTGTCTTTGGCAGCATGGAGGTCGTCAGTTATTTTAGTGAGGGCTGTTTCCGTGGAGTGAGCAGTGCGGAAGCCAGATTGTAGAGGGTCTAGGAGAGAATAGGTGTTGAGAAAATGGAGCAAGCGAGAGAATACAAGACGTTCAAGGAGTTTTGAGGCAAAAGGCAGGAGGGAGACAGGTCGATAGTTGGAAAGACAGGTAGGGTCAAGTTTGCTGTTTTTGAGTAATGGTATGACTGTTGCATGTTTGAAGGAGGGTGGAAAGGTTCCAGAGCAGAGGGAGGAGTTAAAAATGTGTGTGAGCGTAGGGATTATAGTAGGAGCAAGAGGTTTTAGGAGATGGGAGGGAATGGGGTCAAGAGGGCAAGTGGTAGAGGGAGAAGAGGCGATCAACAGCGACATATCCTCCTCTGAGACAGTGGAAAAAGAGTCAAGGAAGGCAGGAGGAGAGTTAGGAAGAGGTGTAGGATGGGAGGAAGAAACAGAGGGGGTGTTCTGCCTTATGGATTCCACCTTTTCCTTAAAATAGTCAGCAAAGTCCTCAGCGGAGATGGAGGAAGGAGAGGCAGCTGAGGGTGGTTTGAGTAGAGTATCAAAGACAGAGAACAGTCGGCGTGGGTTAGACTTGTGCATGTTGATTAGTGAAGAAAAGTAGGCTTGTTTAGCTTGCGAGAGGGCAGAGTTGAAACAGAATAGCATAAATTTGTAGTGAAGGAAGTCTGCGAGAGTGTGAGACTTCCTGCAGAGGCGTTCAGAGGAACGAGTGGAGGAACGCAGTATGCGCGTGTGGGAATTTAGCCAGGGTCTAGGGTTAGAAGGGCGAGTGCGGCAGAGAGAAAGCAGGGCATGTAGATCAAAAGACGAGGACAAGACAGAGTTGCAGCTCCTGACCAGGTTGTCAGGGTCTGTAGCAGAGCTGAGAGAGGAGAGGGAGGAGCGTAAAGTGGACTCAAAGTCAGGTAAGTGAATAGAGCGCAGGTTTCTGCAGAACCGGGGGGTAGATGGAGGTGGAGAAGGGGAGAAGCGAGATAGAGAGAATGAGATGAGATGATGGTCAGAGAGAGGAAAAGGGGAAATAGAGAAATTGTAGAGAGAGAAGTTTTTAGTGAAAAACAGGTCTAAGTAGTGGCCATCCTTGTGGGTGCTGGCTGCAGTCCACTGTTGAGGGCCAAAAGAAGAGGTTAGAGAATGTACTGTATTATACAGATTTTCAGCACAGCCTGAGTTAAAGAAGTTCATAGCCAGTAAACTTACTCACACACAACTGTTTTGACCTTGTTGGGTCTCTTTAGTGTGAGACTAGTTATGCTGGCGGTGCAATGTGAAGTTGGAATAGGTTTTAACCACACATTATATAAGTTATGGTTGGTAAAAAAAGTGACAAAATCCACCATACAGTGTACAGTATATAAAAAATATCACTTGTGAGCACATTCACATGTCTCAGACAGGTCTGCAACTCTGATGTTCACCATAAATCTCTTGGCATACAGCGCTTCCACTGCAGCCAGGGATTCTGGGAAATGACCTGCAAATGAGGACACAGTGTCACCTTTTACTTAATTTCCTCATGGACCCCTATAAACATATGCCTGCTGTAATACACAGCTTTTCAGCACAGCCAGGCAAGGAATTTGTCCATCCTTTATATTTATAATGCACTTTTTATATGGTGCAGTTTTACCATATTCTACATGCCACTATTTTTTAACATGGTTAAGTGTTCAAACATGGATGGTAGAACAAGACGGCACTCCAGGTGACTTGGTTCAACAAAAGTGAAAAATATTTATTAAAGATAATGATCAACGTTTCGATCCACAACTTGGACCTTTATCAAGATTAAGGTCCAAGTTGTGGATCGAAACGTCAAAACGACAATCATTATATATAATAAATATTACACTTTACAACATTTAGTACCGGTTCCGTCGCAGGGCGTGCAACCCGAGATGTTACCTGCGAGAGTCTCGTGAGTGCATCTTTTCTCTCTATACACCTTTTTTTAACGTAATTCACAATGTGACACTGTGCTCATTTGCATGTCATTTCCCAGAGTCGCTCGTTGCAGTGGAAGCACTCTTTGCTAAGAGATAATGGGGAAAGACAGGGTAGCAGACCAGTATGAGAAATACAGATGTACCCACAAGTGGTATTTTTATCCGCTGTATTTTTGTTTTACTCCCTTCTGCAATGGTGTTTCAGCCTCAGAAAGCTCCCACGGTGCTCCTCCCGGCGTCTCCGTCAGTTGGAGATTCTACGTCGGCGGATCAGTGAGCAGAGGTGTTGCTCGCAAGCAGAAATCTTTGCAAAACATTGCTATGGAACCCCACTGCCGGCATGTAACGCTTACGCAACACAGCACCTAACGCGTTTCGCAAATGTTATCTCGCTTCATAAGGCCGTGCGTATACTGCCCGCGACAGGCGATGGCGACATCGCCCAAAAACAAATAAATTGCAGCGTGCGCTTATAGTAAGTGCAACGGCGACAATGTGACGGAGCGACGTCGCGTCGCCAAATTTGGAAGCTGGCAATATTTGATTTTTCAAGGGCTGTCGCCTCATGTGACAGCCCCTGAACCAATCAAATGCCAGAAAGTCTGCGCCGCCGCCGCAAAGCAAAATATAAGTTTTGCTAGCGGAGACGTGTGACGTTATCCGTTGCCCGTCGCGGGCACTATACGCGCCGCCTAAGAGGTCCTCTACCTGTCTGAGGCTGAAACATCATCGCAGCAGGGTGCAGTTTACTACAGGATGCAAAGGACTTGTTGGATGCCTTAAAGAACCTTTGTCTAGTGAGTTCAATCATTTAGAGCTTTTCATTCTTTTCTTTTAATAAAGAGGAGGTGTTTTTTGCGTTTTTTGACAGAGCTTGCATTGATTTTGGATGGTGAAGGGCCATTACATCAAGCTGCATTGACCACTTGGATTCGTTTATACCCTACCTGTACATTTGCATATACTTTGTAATTTACATTTGCTTTTACCCACTGCATGAATTTATTCAATTATCTTTATCATCAGTACCCATCTGATTTTATTGTATACCACCATACCTTTATCTATAAACATTTTTATTTAATTTATGTAATGTTTGCCTTATAAATTGTGTTCTTATTCCAAATACTCACCTACTTATTTATAAAGTTTAATAGTTCACCATTCCCATATCTGTACTCTGTGTATTCCTCTATTTAGGCACACTTTGTACGTTACTCTTAATTATTTTTTTAGGAAGGTCTGGAATAAGCAAACATTGATTTATAAAAACAATACCACCATTGCTTTTCGACAGGTCTCCTTCACCACAATATATAAAGAAAACGATTGGCATATATGGTACTGCACTTTTAAATTTGAATCTATGCAGAAAATAATTCCTGCTGGATTTACTGTATTAATAAATGATATTCTGTATTTGAAATGCATAGTACAGACAATACTTAAAGCTCATCTCAGAAATTGTTTTATATAGCAAAAGATTATCTGTCCATAATTCACATAAATTAATACTGGCTTAGGGAATTGTCTTCAAAAGGAGCAATTAATGTTTGCATACCGTCATTGTTAATTTATATATTGGTATTAAAAAGGAATATGGAGGATATTCATCATAGTTCAACTCATCGTTACCCAACGGCAGCTTTTATAACTGGTCCATGAATGCTGTCTTTATATCTAACCATTACACAGTCATAAAGTTGATGTAATTTGAGCTAGTAAACATGAGTAAAAGCATGGGAGAAATGTCAGGGGGTTTGATATGTTGGATACCTGAAGTTTTAATGATTAATGTGTGAAAAATAATGCTGAATGTTAAAGCAAAAAAAAAATCTGTCACTGCAACAGCAATCCCCTCCAAATGTCATCTTTTTGATCCATACTACTGTGTCATCCAGGTACCCACTGAATCCTTAAATATTAACAGTTTTCTTATGGTAAAATAAGGTCAAAAAAGCAATATAGTTGCAAAGGTGACCAATTGAATGCAACAACTTCAATGACATTGCAGCTTTCTATTGGTTTATCCCCGGTGGACACTGTGATTACTGGACAAGTATTTTTGTCATGGGGCTATACCAGCAGATATCTTGGGAACTACAGTAGGGTGTCCTAGGAGGTTAGAGTACTGTGCATCAGCTCCAGAGAATGCCCTGGTTCTGGTCTCTTATGTACCAGATGTGCCTGCAATACATTGCATTGAACGTGAAAAGCAATTTGCTAATTATAAAGTGTTATCTTACATGTTACACTCGTGGCTTTTTGTACAATAGCTTATTTTGTTTAATTGTGCAAGTTCATTATCCAGCTACTCGCATTATTAATGTTTGCAATCTTTATTT
>NC_134484.1:408479811-408651622 GCF_040206685.1 Ascaphus truei | reverse complement strand
TACATTATACTACTACAATTAGTCCTTGTTACGTGTGTGTGTGTTGAAGTAAATGTTGGATCTAGAAATAAAAGCCAGATGTGAATGACTAGTTTCCTGAACCCCTTAACCAGTGTCTGGACGTCCCCGCTTCACAATATCTAAAGCAGCAATCCCACCTGGGATCTTACCTGATCCGCAGTCCCTCAATGTCCAGGTACCCTCATTCCCGCAATGTTATACATTGGAGGGAAGGTGTTCCTTTCCTGTCTTCTGGGGTTAGGGGGGTTCCGATGTCTTCTGTGTGAAGCTTGAGTCAGATCTGGAAGAAAGCAGTATAAGTTATGTCGGTGTAGTATAGGGCAGTTAAGAAATATAGGGTAAATAAGATATCCAGATCCAGAGAGTGAGAGACGGAGAGAGAGTGTGGGTGAGAGACGGAGGAGAGTGTGGGTGAGAGACAGAGAGAGTGTGGGTGAGAGACAGAGAGAGTGTGGGTGAGAGACAGAGAGTGTGTGGGTGAGAGAGACAGGGAGGAGATGGGGGGGACTGACTGATGGGGGGAAACTGGGTAGGGAGATGGTGACTGACTGGGTGACTTTGACTGACTAGGTGGGGGGGGACTGATTGGGGGGTACCTCTGGTGTCTTACACACACACACACACACTCCCCCATACACACACACACACACTCCCCCATATACACACACACACTCCCCCATATACACACTCCCATATACACACTCCCACACTCCCATATACACACACCCACACTCCCATATACACACACCCACACTCCCATATACACACACCCACACTCCCATATACACACACCCACACTCCCATATACACACACCCACACTCCCATATACACACACCCACACTCCCATATACACACACCCACACTCCCATATACACACACCCACACTCCCATATACACACACCCACACCCACCCACACACTCCCACACACACACACGCTCCCCCACACACACACACTCCCACACACACACACACTCCCATATAAACACACACTCCATATACACACACTCCCATATACACACACACTCCCATATACACACACACTCCCATATACACACACACTCCCATATACACACACACACTCCCATATACACACACACACACACACTCCCATATACACACACACACACACTCCCATATACACACACACACACACACTCCCATATACACACACACACACCCATATACACACACACACTCCCATATACACACACACTCCCATATACACACACACTCCCATATACACATACACTCCCATATACACACACACTCCCATATACACACACACACACCCATATACACACACTCCCATATACACACACACACTCCCCATACACACACACACACACACACACTCCATACACACACACACACACACACACACACACACACACACACACACACTTTCTCTCCCATATACACACACACACTTTCTCTCCCATATATATATATATAAATACACACACACACTCACTCTACACACACGGGGGGGGGTCGGAAGAGAGGAAAGGCCGCGACCAGCACCACCACCCCGCTCCCCCTCCTCCCGCGCTAATCTCCTGCCCTGCGCAGGCAGCGGGGAGCACCGGGCACGTGAGGTTTTCCCGCCTCTCCCCCCCCACACTGCACGGCAGGCAGCGGGGACCGCCGGGGACGTGGGGAGAAGAAACCCCCCCGCTACCACCTCCATGCAAGCAGCGGGACCACCCGGGACGTGGGGGGATCGGGGTGAAGCGGGGACCTGAGGGACATCCCCGCTCCAATCTCCCGGCCCGCGGGCTGACATGGGGATTGGGTGAAGCGGGGACCTGAGGGACAAATGCAAATGAGCACACAATGTGTCACCTTTTGTCTGGAATATCCATTCACATGGAGCCCATTTAATCTGATGCATCGCTGTTAACACAGCTTTTAAGCACAGCATGGGACTAGCAAAGCAAGTACAAACCAACCTCACACTGATGATACCCATCACGGTTGAAACATGTCTGTGAGTGGTCTGTACTTTCTTTGCTAGTCCCATGCTGTGCTTAAAAACTGTATGAACGGCGATGCATCAGCTTAAATAGGCTCCATGTGAATGGATATTCCAGGCAAAAGGTGACACATTGTGTGCTCATTTGCATGTAATTTCCCAGAATCCCTTGCTGCAGTGGGACCACTGTATGCGAGGTGATAATGGTGAAAGGAAAGGTTGCAGACCTGTCTAAGACATGTGAATGTGCTCACAAGTGATATTCTTTATTGGCTATATGCTAACGGTGGAGGTTTTCTGTCGCCTTTTTCACCCACCATAACTTAAAATGTAAATATATATATATATTAACCAGGAGTATACCTTTGCATGAATACACCCTGTAACACAATTCAATAGGATTAGCTTAACTAAAATAAATGACTTTAAATAAGTCATAAAATAAATATTAGTAACTTTATAAACTGTTTGTGATCAGGCTTGATGAAAAATATAATACACAAACAACACTTCCATGGCTATTACTAATATGCTAATCACAAATACTTGTTTTCCATATGATAAAACCTTTTCTCCTCCGTGTAATTTGCCATTTATGAGCTTGCGAAAGTGTTTTCTCATTGTGCTTATTCAGTAGTTTTTTTCAGAAGCACTGATCACAAAACCAAACACTCTACACTGAACCGTAAGCGTTTATTTAGTTGATATAGTTCCTCAAACATATAGCAACAATTTGCACACAAAAAAAATGATTGCTTGTTATACAAATGGGTTGGAAACTTGTGCTGACGCTGTCCTTTCTGAATACATATAAAAGTAATTGTCACAAGATGACCCTGGTGTGCCATGTACTATAATATTTCAAGACATTGTTTTTGTCTGACAAAAACAATACTTTTTTTTTTAAATGTCTCGATTTCTCTCAGATATACATTTGCAGAAAATATGTAATTCTGACTATGTAGATTGGATGCAAGGAAACAGGTTTGTTCACGCTCTACAAAGTAAATTGTTTATCTGCCTACCACAAATAAACTATCCTGTTTGAAGTGGCTCACAGAGCGGTTGGTGTACAGAGAAACTTAAGTGCGATAATTTAAAGGTGCAATTCTTCCTAAAACCAACATTTACTGATGGATTCACGTTTGTACCAGAATTGGACATTGAGTGTTTTGCAATTTTAGTTTGTAAGCATGATTTGCTTGAGATACACTTTATTGTAATATCACTTTATTAAACTAGAGTTTGCTCAAATCCCGCTCTCCTCCGTCCTTTTTTTTTATGCACTCTGTAACAAAAACATGGTCTCAGATTAAAAGAGTAGCAAGAAAAAAAGCGCAAACCCAAACACCTATTTGAATATATATATATATTTTAAACTGTGATAGTGAAAATATGTGTTTATATCACCATGTAGGAGAAATGCAGCTGGTTGGTGGGTGTTTCTCAACAATCCATATGTACTGTACTGTAGTTTAGACATTACAAAAAACTTAAAAGCGCAAACTCCCCACAATCATGTAAAAAAAGAAAAAAATAACATAGTGCAAATGTGAACATGAAAATATGTTCCAGCACACAGTAATCTCAAAAACGTGGGAATAAGCCAAAATGCAAAAATGATTTAATAAAGAAAGCACAAGATATAATCAAAATTGAAATAAATAAATGTGAAGATCACAGCAGATATATAAATGATCCTCAAATGAAGACACAAATGTAGAAAATAAAGGGAAACAACACAGGGGAAGGGAAAAGACAAGGAAAACCACAAAGAGAAAGAGGGGTGGGGGGGGGAGGGACGGTGTAGGGGGGGCAACATTTCGGGGTAACAACCCCTTCCCTCGGGTCCAAAGGGACCAAAGGTACTTCCCTAACCCTGTGTCCCAAAGAGAATATTACAAACCCAAAGTAAAGCAAGGGTGTACTAATGCAAAAATGCACAGATGAAGCAAAATAAAGTCCAGATACAGGAAAGAGGATGTAAATCCAACCGTAAGAAGGCCTCAGTAAGTGATACGCCAACTCTCTCTCTCTCTCTCTCTCTCTCTCTCTCTCTCTCTCTCTCTCTCTCTCTCTCTCTCTCTCTCTCTCCCTCCCTCCCTCCCTCCCTCCCTCCCTCCCTCCCTCCCCTCTCTCCCTCACCCTCTCCCTCTCCCTCCATGTCTATCTAAGTATGTTGTGTATTTGATCAAATGTCCGTGTGGTCTGGGATATGTGATCCCAGACCACACGGACATTTGATCAAATACACAACATACTTAGATAGACATGTAAAGAATATTCCCAGAGCTGCAGTAGAAATAGGCAGGAGCGAGTGACGTCATAAAGGGGTGTGCAGTGGAGAGGCAGTTCCTATTGGTGCTGATTGCAACCACCGAGGGATGTCCTGGTTCATAGAAAGGAGTTTCTGAGCAGGCTCCCTGATGTGCATCAGCTGTGACTGAATCAAATCAACACTCAGCTGTACAGCAGGAGACGCAGTTGCGCACAACAGTAGGAATCAATGCGCATGCATTCGACTTCTGCTGAGACCTCTTTGTGTCGTCCGTTGTCATGCCCATCATGACAGGGAACTGATGCGTGTCTAGGCAGGGCCCCTGATGCGGGTCTAGGCAGGGCAGCTGGTAGAATAAACATAGCGTATGCCAGCGGATATCAATGCGCATGAGTCCAGCTCCCTCTAAAGTGTCCAAGCGTCTTCCATTGTCAGATTAGCTATGATAGTGAACAGCCACGTTGTCGTCACAATAGATCCCTTAGAAGGCAGCAGGGCACAGCAAGTACACTCCAAGATTAATGGGAGATAAAAGAAAGATAAAACACAAATGGTAATGAATAACAACATATAAATAAAAACGAAAATATACCAAGATTAAAAACGGAGTATAATACCATACTAAAGAAATGGTCAAATGAACATATCTAAGTAAGCACATACCAATTGATAGATATAATGTAACCTAGAGGCTCAATCAATGAGAGCTAGCACCTCAAATCACTACCAGATCAAGCCAATATGTCAATATCATGTAGTCCGTCCTGAGATAGAGGTGGGTAGAGACAATGGCAGCACAAGTAGAGATCACATCATGAAGACCGCCAAAGGGGATCCATAAGGACTGTGCCGCAAAATTCATAGGGAGGAGCAACCTGTAAGTACCAGTAGATGGGTTAAAGGGCACAGCACAGAAGATCTACACGCGTAGTGCGTACACACTCCAAAGACATAAATAGGAATTATGGAAGGTTTAAAAGAAGCAACTTAAATTCAACTCTTTGTTCATGCCTCCCGGGACCATGGTATCAAGGCATCTGATCTATTTAGTTTCCTTCTGAAGAAGCATTCTCTGTACATCTCCACCACGTCGTCTCTTCTTCATGCCAACAATAACCTGGAATCTAAGTTGACTGGCATTGTGCCCAGCTAGTGTGAAATGATGGGCAACCAGTTCCTCTGGGTCACACCTGCGGATGGCAGCCTTATGTTGTCGAATCCTGTCCTTCACTGACTGGGTTGTCTCTCTCACATATCCCAGACCACACGGACATTTGATCAAATACACAACATACTTAGATAGACATGTAAAGAAGTCCTTAATCAAATTCAGTTGGCCTGTTTGTGGATGTTGGAATGTGACTTCTTCTGGCATGCCACTACACTGACTACACCCATAGCATTTATACTGTAGTATCCCAGCTTCAGTGTCCACAAAAAAGTCTGTCTGAGAGTTGTGCCCCCAATATCGGTTCTAATCAACTGATCACGTACATTTCTCCCTCTTTTATATGAAAAAGAGGGTTTAAAAGAGAATACGGGGGCCTGCAGGAGATCACTCTGAAGCAGAGGCCAATGACATAAAATTACATTTTTAATTAAACCACTTTGTGTGCTGTAGGTTGAAACAAAGGGTGTAGAAAATTGTCTAGTTGTGTGAGTAGCATCAGGGGTGCCATGTAGGAGACTACTCCTCAAGGGAATTTCTGCCTTAGGTCCCAATTTCATCAACAGTTCCCTGGGGTACCCTCTCTCCTCAAACTTATCTTGCATTGTGTCAAGACTATGGTTGACAGCCATGGTGTACTTATTATTGTATTGTATGTCTTTATTTATATAGCGCCAAAAGTGTACTCAGCGCTTCACAAAGAATACAGTACAGGGAATTAAAATGATACAATAAGTGCAGCAAAATCAGACTATAGGAAAGGAAATCCCTGCCCCAAAGAGCTTACAATCTAAGAGGTATGGTGGGAAACGTACAGAGACAGCAGGTGAGGGAATAAGTGCTGTGTATGGCAGTGCTTGGCCACAATGGGTGGTAGGAGTGGCTGAGTGTGGGACAGTAACCATGAGTGCAGGCTGTTGGGATGCTTAACTTGTGGGGTGAGTTTTAAGGTTAGTCAGTATTAAATCAGAAGGTTAACACCATTTACAGGGAAAGAGATGGCAGGCTGCATGGGTGATATCAGGTGTGAGTCTTGGTTCAGGCTTAGGGTATATCCCCAGCAGCAGTAAGGAGTAGATAGTGTGTAGTTAGAGGATTTGTGTGGGTGCTTTTTATTGAGGGGTAAAGAAGTTGCTGGGAGATAGGTGTATAAATAATGGTGTAGTGGGGAGTTGAGAAATTGTTGGGAAATTATTCTTCTGGCCCTCAAGAATTGGCTAAATGGTAAACCTCTCATGGTGCCAAGAGGATGGAAGCTGGTATAATGTAGGAGATTGTTCTTATCTGTTTCTTTCGTGAAAATGTCAGACTCAAGTTTATGATTGACTATTCTTATACAGTAGAGGTAACGTTTATTCTAACATTTGCCGTAAACTAGCCGGGTTACATTCTGGGTATGTGCTGGGTATGTTCTGGGCTAGTTTGAGGCACGTTTAAGGTATTTCTGCATTGACTAACGACCCATAGGATTAACACAGCAGGGATCCCTGGCAGTCCAATTCAGTTTGAATGGAACTGCCAGGGACCCCCGCTGTTAATCTGATAGGCCATTAATCAATGCAGAAATGCTGGGGCTAGTTTTAGGAAAGTTTAAGGCATGTATTCAGAATGTACCTGGGTGTTTCCTGGTTTTTTTGGGGAATTGCCACTGGTTTTTGTTCGAATAAGAGTTGCCTCTACTGTAGTTGTATCTAAACAATTAATTGCACTTAAACTATGGACACTACTAAAAGTGATGGTACTGTGAGCCTTATTAATTTCAGAGATAAAACTTTGTAGTGTTTCATCACTACATCCCATGTCATGAACACGTCATCAATGTAGCACACCCACATATATGCCCATGGTTCACAAAATGAGAATGACTGAAGACGTGATCATCCTCAAATCTAGCCATGTAGATGTTGGCGTATGTGGGTGCAACATTGGATCCCATAGCCGTACCCTGTA
Source organism: Ascaphus truei (assembly GCF_040206685.1). Classification (NCBI taxonomy): domain Eukaryota; kingdom Metazoa; phylum Chordata; class Amphibia; order Anura; family Ascaphidae; genus Ascaphus; species Ascaphus truei. The sequence continues at coordinate 408,644,231 of NC_134484.1, read as the reverse complement.
TTTGTACATAATAGGTGTCTTCGAACAAGTAAAAGTTCTCTTGTACAATAATTTCAAGTAGATCAATTATGAGCATCCGCTCCGTAGGTGTGTATAGTTCACCTGTCGTAATGTTTCTTACCTGTAGATATTCCCTCAGTATGTGGAATAGATGTATATAAACTGTTTACATCAAGGGTAACTAATTTAGTTTCGTCTAACAACATCGGCATAGATTCTATTTTCTTCAGAAAATTTGATGTATCTTGAATGTATGATTTAGATATTGATACAAAAGGACGGAGTAATTTATCTAAAAAAACAGCACAAGGCTGAAAAATAGATTATGTGCCAGCAACTATTGGTCAGCCTGGAGGGGCCATTAGATTCATATAGATTTTGGGCAATGTATATATTACTGGCATTATAGAGTCCTTTTTGATCAAAAAATCCTTCTCCCTCTGAGATCATCCCACCTTCATGTGCTAAAGTTATTACATTTAAGGTTTTCCCAGCTACTATTGGAGTAGGGTTAGTCGTTGCCTTCTTATAACTATTGCTATCAGCCAATTGCCTTAGTATCTCATTTCTATAATCACATTTATTCATCACCACTATTGCACCGCCCTTATAGGCCGGTTTCATGATTATATCTGAATCTGCCTCAAGTTGTTTAATTATTTCTTTTTTGGTGAAGTTAAATTGTCTACCAGATGGATTAGCTCTTTTAAGGACATCTATATCCTTCTGAACCAAATTGATAAATGTTTCAATAACATGATTACTTGGCGGTTGGTTAAATGTACTCTTGATCTTACATTCCTCTGTTAAAAGATGGAATGGTGTATCCAACTCAACATCAGTAGAGGATGCTTGAGATGAAACAGGATGCTTACGAAAAAAACCTTTTAACCTCATGTTTCTAAAAAGTCGAGCTAAATCTACATCCAGATCAAGTTGATTGGTAAAATGAGTTGGTACAAAAGATAATCCTTTGTTCAGTACTTCTACCTGGTCAGTAGTCATAATTTTATCAGAGATATTGATCACCAATGCACTTGAGACTGGGTCTGCATCCCTCTCCGGGACGGTCCTTGTGCAGCGGTGCTTCCTCCCCGCCCGGCGTGTCCTCCGCGTTGTCCACAGGGTGGGCTTTGTTCTAAAAAATGCGGCACACCTGCTGAGGAATCGCGCTCTGTAGATTCCTGAGAATCCTGTGCTGGTGGGTGACCTTGTTGAGATCTCAGCGGTCTCTATTGCCTGTCCTCTCTCACTTGTCCTCTTCATTGCCAGTTATAAACTCTATTACTAGAATAGTCACGTGCGTCTCTCAATAACTTGCTTCTTTTTCTTGCCTCTATCTCTTTAATAAAGATTGCAAGGATCTCATCCAATTCATTTTTAAGAGTATTTAAATCAGATTCTGCTAATGAGCTCTTTAAGGTTTCCTGTAGTTTCATAATCTGGACCAGTGTTTCTGATAGATGTTTCTGTATTTGTTCAATAGTAAGAATGATTAAATCATGAGAGTACTTGTTCAGAATGCCCTCCCACGTATCACAATATTCTTTCTGATCAGAAAACAGTGTTGGCCTCAGATTGCATCTAAGGCCCCCTAGGGATACGCTTAACACAATAGTATTCGGCAAGTGTTGCTGCATGCAATTCTAGATTAATCTTGTGCTTTAGTACCTTTTCCAAATCTTTAAGGACATCTGCAGAATGATTTTCAGAAAGAAAATCTCTATTGCAAAGGCACAATGTGGCAATACGTGTGGCGTCTTACTCAGTGTACAGAAACGTATTCCCACTAGCCGATGTGGCATTGATGTCCTGGGAAAATTACATATGGTCAAACAAATGAGTGCAGGTGCACGTCTATCAAAGGGTAAAATGAAGGAACAGAAGGGATAGACAGCACTTCAAAACTTGGGAGTAAACAGATTTGCAGGGTGCAAGAGGAACAAGGAGGACCCTATTTCCTCCCAGACAATAAGTAAACAAGAAAATATGTTCCAGCACACACTGACTAATAGAAAATTTTTAAAAACGTGGGAATAAGCCAAAATGCAAAAATGATTTAATAAAGAAAGCACAAGATATAATCAAAAATTGAAATAAATAAATGTGAAGATCACAACAGATATATAAATGACCCACAGATGTAGACACAAATATAGAAAATAAAGGGGAACAACACAGGGGAAGGGAAAAAGACAAGGAAAACCACAAAGGGAAAGAGGAGGTGGAGGGGAGGTGGGAACGATGGGGGAGGGATGTAAGGGGGCAACGTTTTGGGGTAATGACCCCTTCGTCAGGCCATTTCCCTCGGGTGCAAAGGGACCAAAGATACTTCCCTAACCCTGTGTCCCCCCCAAGTTTACCCCCTAGTTTCAAAGTGCTGTCTATCCCTTCTGTTCCTTCAAAGTAATAATGTGGGTTATAGGTCATTTAAATGCCCACTCACATGGTGAAAAAAGTATTCAGGTGTTTGTCAGATTAAATCTGGATCATGATCTGGCATAGCCGAATCATAAGCAGAAGAAGAGGTGTACATGGTACATCTTTATAAGGTAAAATACAATTGAGCAGTGAGCCCATGCAACTCACATGCTCCAGGATAAAAAACAGCATTTGGACCACTCTGGGTCTAGAGGTGACGGCGTCCGAATCGCACTCGGCTAGCTTTGGTCTCACAGATGGTGAGTCACACTTCCGGGTTCCCCGGTGGATGACGCAGGATCCCCTGCATCAAAGAGGCTGAAATCTGAGGTTTCCATTGGATTCACTGCTATCATGCCATCATGGTAACAGATTTCCCCAAACACTATTTCTATCTGGGAATCTTTGTTGAAAACAGCGGTCTTGATATTTTTTCTCATTTCAGATTTTGACATCCTTGGCAAGACAAAACACCTTATAGCATAAACAATACCTCCATAAATGTATTTACTTGCTGAAAGTACACATGCAATGAAGGGCCGACATATTCCACACAAGTTTCTTTCCAAGAATCACCCTTTTTAATGCCCAGAGTAGTTGCTATCTTCACATCCAATGTAATTTTCAAGTTTTTGCAATAACATTATTAGATGTTAGATTAGATTAGATCAGATTAGACTGATATCTGATATTAGATAAGATTCGATCAGATTAGACTGATATCTTGTCGGTGTTGTCATGTACCCTTCCTGGCTATACCGCATATCACATTCTGGAAATACAGATAAGATGATATTGTTGGCAGAGACTGATATAAAGCCCCTTCTGCTAGAGCAGCGGCAGACCCAGTCCAGGACGTTCAGTGTATGTCGTAAAGGCCTCCAGGGTGCTGGCTCTTATGACTTACATTGTACGTCTATAGGGCACTGAAGGGGTTAAGTATTGTGACGGTATAGGGTAACCAGGCTCTCAAATAAAGGTTAAGCCCATTTTGGTTGTCCCTGATTCGGGTATAAGGGTTCAAGAGAGTTAGCTCTTGGACCCAGTAACATTGTATGTTTCAACTGTGCTTTGCGTAATAAAAGTATTTTCTGTGTTTTTACCTTTCCGGGCATGCCAGTGAGCAGGGATTGCTACGGGATGAGTTTCAAAGGGAGTTTTGCGGAGGAATTGTTGTCAGAATGTGCCTAGGTAGTTGGGGTCCGGAGTTGTCGGTTTAAATAAAAATGTATCCGGGAATCATGCTGATTCTTTGATACATGTAGGCACATTGTCCCGGCAATATCTTCCCTTGAAAATGCAAGCGCGACTCACCACTAGGGTACCCTGCTTCAGCATAGCCCAGAAAGGTGAATGGAGTACAGGGATGAAGAAGTGTCCCTGTAGCTGAGGGGATCCCTAGGTTAAGGGGGTACCCCAGCTAGTTCCCAGGTGACCGAGAACCTGTATTGGGTTTGTGGGTGCCCCAACAGTAGATAAGGTTGTGGGAGGACTCTCAGAGTCCAGACTAAGCCCCTAAAGATATAGTGTACAGGGAATAAGGCTGATAGGAATTAAGTATATACAGTAGCGGCCGGGCTGACTCTAATGCGGCTGCCCCCGCAGTTTAAAAATAGCGCGGGCGGTGCGCGGGCTGTCTTCGGCCAAAAACCGGCCGGTTTTCCCGCGCCTTGGGCGCTTTCAATAGTAAGCGCCATTAGCGCTTATCTATTGAAGCGGCCGCCGCGCGGGAAAATCCGTTTTTAAACGGAGAACAGACCCGCGGCTAGCCCGCTATGCTCCCGGCCAGCTCCCGGCAAGCTTTAGAATGAGCTTAGCCGGGAAGTATTTCTTATTCTATTCCCCATACCCAGAGACATAGGAGTGTATTAATCATACTTTATTAATATATTGTAATGTTCTGGGACTTTCGGAAACCGATGTCCAGGCAGGCTGTCAGGGCTAACCCATAGGCGCCAGTAAGTCTGCTGGACTTCAGAGTTCAAAGTAGTCAAATCATGCCAGAGGTGTGAATAGCACTTAGGTAGCAGGGAAGGGCTCAAGTACACAGGTCCCGGGAACAATGGCAGTTGTTCGGGCTGCCATTTGCTCTGCCAGTCCTAGTGGAGCCTGGCCCTGTGGGTGGCATTGAGATAGCCAGGGACAGAGGTGGCAAACTTGCGCATGTCCCTTGGCAATTTCCTATTTCCCGCTGACCCGGCTTTTCATACCGGCTTGGCTTTGATTGGCTGCCAAGAAAGTTCCCATGCGATGATTGGCTGCAGAATGAAACTCAGAATACTATAAAGAATGTTTGAGCCAATGAGAATTGAGATTCCCAGTAGTAGGAGCGCGGGCGGGCTTTTCAAAGTTGCTCTTGCGCGAATTGCAGAGCAACTGGCTTTGATTTCAAGCCAGAAAAGCCTGCCTGCCACATTTTAAGTACCGATTTTAGCGGCCAAGTTCTCAAAATCGAATGTAGGGGACGGGGCTGGGATTTGTAGCCAATTTGAGTTCCATGAGATTTGGGATAACTCGCAGTCAAGAAAGTCCAAGTTCTCAGAAGAGAAGGGAGCGGTGTTGTGTAGAACTTCACGCCGATTTCGGTACTAGGAGATTCCGGGCTAGGTGCCAGTCAGGGTAAAAAGATTTTGTGCTCCATTGGGTGTAAGCGAATTTGTGCGAATAAACTTCAATTTATTTCCTTACCTTGTTTTGCTCAGTGAATGATCCCGGTTTAAAAGGTGTAAATTGCCTGGTCTCCTGTGACAAGAATCATTAACAAAAACTGTTAACAGGGATTCAACTTCCTTTAGAGCATTTGAGTTGTCATTCCTGCTTCACATGAAACTTTTAATCATTTGTCAAAATGTATTTAAAGGTTTAATTCAGTCTATTCAGCAATTTAGTTCTTAACCTGTTTTGATTCCAAAAACTGTTGTACATGTAAGTGCCAGGGTTATATTCCTTATGTAAAACAAGGACTTTGTGGTGTACACTCAGCTCATATTACTTGACATCTCTGCAGCATTTGATACTCTGGACAACCTTCTTCTCCTTCACATTCTTCATACTCTTGGTATTCATAGCAAACCTCTATCCTGGATCTCCTCTTACCTCTCCCATCATACTTTCATTGTCTCTTTTGCTAATACCTCCTCTATCGATCCCTCTGTGGGGGAACCCCAGGGCTCTGTCCTGGGACCTCTTCTCTTTGCTCTTTACACACTCTCTCTAGGTGACCTAATCTCTTGCGTTCAAATATCACCTCTATGCTGACTCATATTTACTTTACAACCCCTGTCCTTACACCTGCTGCACAGACCAAAGTTTCTGAATGTCTCTCCACAATATCATCCTGAATGACTCTCCGCCAACTTAAACTTAACATGGCAAAAATGGAGCTCCTCATATTTCCTCCTAAACCTGGCCCTACTACCTCCTTCCACATTACTGATGAAAGTAGGATCATACACCCAGTTGCACAAGCACGCTGCCTGGGGGTTACACTCGAATCCTTTCTCACATTTTCCTCTCAAATTCAAAAGGTAGCTAAAACCTGTTGTTTTTTCCTCCTTAATATTACAAAGATACGCTCTTTCCTCTGTTGCTCGACCGCAAAAACTCTGACACAGGCCCTTATTCTCTCTCGCCTCGATTACTGTAACCTCCTGCTGTCCGGCCTTCCTGCCACTCACCTGTCTCCCTTACAATCTATCCTAAACGCTGCTGCCAGAATCACTCTACTCTTTCCTAATCTGTCTCAGCGTCTCCCCTGCTCAAATCCGTCTCTTGGATTCCTATCAAATCCCATATCACATACTCTATTCTCCTCCTCACTTTTAAAGCTTTACACTCTTCTGCTCCTCCTTAAATTTCAGCCCTAATTTCTTGCTATGCACCATCCCGACTCTTGCGTTTCGCTTAAGGATGTCTTCTCTATACCCCCTTTTGTATTTAAAGCCCTTTCCTGTCTTTAACCTTGCTCACTGACTGCCCCACACCTCTGGAATGCTCTTCCATTCCCTGAGTAGCTCCGTGGCTGATACATTACACCTCATACATAAACCTTGGCCCCTTTCAGAAGCACTTACCAGAACGCCCTCCTACTGTCTCTGTACAGTACGTCCTTCCTACCTACTGTACCAATTAGATTGTAAGCTCTTCGGAGCAGGGACTCTCTTTCCTAAATGTTACTTTTGTTTGAAGAACTTCTTTCATTATGTGTTATCTGTATTATTTGTTATTAATATGATTATTACGTGTATTACTGCTGTGAAGCTCTACTGTATGTAAATTAATGGCCCTATATAAATAAAAATACATACATACAAGTTAGTACAGTTTCCGAAAGACAAATATTCCTTAGTGAGGGTTGAATCTTTGAAAAGTAGTGTTTTTATTGGGATTAAAGGTTTGGTCAAACTTCTCTGTTATCAGTTTTACTGTATGCAAAAGAGAAGGAGACATTACTTTAAAAGGAATAAAGAAAGGACTTGTTTTCCAAACCGTAGCCTAATTTTTTAAATAAGGAATGCAATATTATTGCATAACAACCAACACCAACACACTTTTGGTTAACTGTGCTGTCTGTACATTTGTAATCCTCTTTGGTGATTACTAGGGCATTGATCCAATGTTATTTTGCAACACATTGATGTTTTTAATTAGCAAGTGTCAGATGCCCTTTCTTTCCAGTCAAAAATATTATTAAACAGTTTAAAATAATAATGCCTCTGTTCTAATTGAACTTTGTAAAACCTGTTTTTTTGTTTTTTTTGTGCATGTCCTTCCTCTGCTGTTTGAGACCATGATTATTGAATTTTGCTAATTTTCTGGGGGTTTTAAATTCAATTTGTTCAAGTAACAGATGTGGAAGATACTGTGCACAGCACTTGAAGGTTTTCTTCCTTTTATCTCTGAAACAGGGATCGTTTTCTCTCTCTGCCAACAAATGCTTTTCTGACTTCACATACAATCTGTATACTTTCATCTGTGCTTTTTATTTTATTTGTATGTACAGTATGTCTTCAGTATTTAAGCGCTTGTTGTTTTCTCTCTGTCGAAACCGCTATATGTTTTAAATAGGACTGGAGTGTAAAATGTCTGATATTGATATTTCTGTTCCTTGGTACAGGTTTAAATGCTTTAGGGATAATATCTTGGCGTTTAATGATTTGCCACATTTCCAGTGGCTATTAAGCACAGTGCTTTAGCGGTGGAAAAGCTAAATGGAGGCGTAACTGTGTCTGTCCTTGAGTTCATAAACTGTTGAGAGATGTCAAATTTAAACCAGAGAATGTGGTTAACATTTAGGAAAATATCCTTTTTTCTTGATTGTCCACCCTTAAGTGTGAAGATTTGAAATGCTTATGACAATTCAGAACAATACATCATCTGATAAAAAGGCTGCTATTACAGTAATAGCTTTTGTAGGTGAACTTCTACTTGCCCCTGTTAACATATTGAAGTTGCGACAAAGTAAAAGCAGTTAGGCATGTTAACAACTTTTGTCCCCAGTGGTCCCAAAGACGCAGTAATCATTGCTCAATTGTAATGCAGTACTATAACTGATGAAGGGTCACAGGTACCTGAAATGTTGCGCACACTTATTTGAGGACATTCATCTGGGTGTTTAGAGCTCAGAATCTATGGACAACCAATGCTATGTTTTTGGCTATAGGAGATACAAATAAGTGTGACTGATTTTCAACTCATATTATTGAATAGTGGACATATACTTCCCTCTACCAATGATTATTTGGAACACATTATTTAGCTTTTTTCTAATTTTGGGAAGAAATTTGTTAGAATAAATGACATGAGAAATCATTAGTAGAGTGCCTGGAATTTCTTCATTTTAATAGTTATCGTTGAGGAGGATATTTCATGCACCAACGCATGTTGTATATATGTAGGCCTCCTGTATAATATTATGTATATATATATATATATATATATATATTTATAGATTTTTTTTTATTATTATTACTTTTTTTGTTTTTTAAATGAAGGCATTCTGTTTCTTTTTGTCTCTCGTCTCTCTCGCCAATGGTTACGTAGTGTATGGTAATAGCCACTAGTGATCGGTTAAAGCCATTGACATTCAGCCGTGGATGTTAACAATTGCTAACGGTTATCTCCCTCTCGCTTTGTCTCCCACGCAGCTTATTGACTATAATTATACACTTTGTGACCTAAAGAATGGCCTTTTCTTGTAGGTATGGTATCTGTTGGGCTGGGTATGTTATCTTCAAGCCAAGGCGCCTGATGAGGATGAAGCTTTCAAGGACTCTGCCAGGACGTATCTAAGAAAAGCCAAAAAGGTAGACAGCTGCTCTATGCATATCTTGATCTGTTTTATCCCCTGTGGTTTACCTGTCACAGAGAGTAAGGGCTTTGTGTTCTCAGCTTCTTAAGTGAGAAATGCGCAGCTAGGGGAGAATGAATAAACCACTTTAAAAAGTAGCAGATACAGCAAGATATTTATTTGTGCTGTGTTTATGTGTGGTTTTTTTTTTATTTTAAACTGTAAAGCTGCATTTGTTCCTTTTTATTCTGAACAAAAATACTTGAAAGAGCGCTTGTCCATATGGAATAGTTATGAAACAAAAAAGGATTACTTAGCAAAGACACAGTTGTATTTGCTGTACTTCGAAATAGACGACTGATGTTGTTGTTTAGTTATTTGGCTCTTTGAGCAGTCAGAGTGATGGCAGGAGATAATCCTAGTGGAGCACAGTTGCTGGTTTATGTCTAAATGGCCAATCCTGCTATCATTTTATTTTAAAGATCCGCAGGAAAGAAAGGTCAGAAAGTATAATATGCTCATGTTTTTGGTACAGGAGCTCTGATTTCGTACGCGGCAGGCATTTCCGACCTGCACTGTTGAGCTATGTGTGTTCTTATGAAGATCGTGAATCCTATATTTGAAGTGTAGGCTTTTTAACAGTTGAAATGTGCTCAAAAACTTTGTGCATTAGGAGTATGCCTATTACATGTAACATTTTGTAAATATTGGTTTATAAGTTGGTAATGTGCAGCATGTTCACTATTCTGTGCACTCAGTGCTCGCACTAACCTCATGCCCCCATAAATAATCTCAGTCTACATGTATACTGGCACTTGTCTTGTTCCTACCTCGCTTGGTGGTTGAAAGTAGCCTAGAAAAAGCTCAGTTTAGCAGTGAGAATCTGAGCACTAACTCACCCGTTTGAACAATTGCCTAGAGTCTTTCACTTGAATCGAGTAGCTTTAGCAGGACTCATGTTCCACTGTCACAACCAAGACTAGTCATTTTGATTTCAAAATATGTGAATGAAAACTGTTGTCTTTTGATATGGATAGCACCTTTTGGGTCCCCATGAGCCTGTCCCTTGTCCCTCAACCTCTAGTTCCAGAGTTATTTGTAGATGTTTGTGCCGATTTTGACAACAACAAAAAAAACTGCAGAGATGGCAGAGTAGTCATGAATATGAAGCCACGTCATCTCTCAATAACGTTGTAGTTTTCTTTTGGCCGCCAGAAGAAGCCTTACCCCAGGGCCATTTTGTATTCTTACCCAGCAGACAAAACTGCTCGATGCTTGAGAACAAGCAGGTCCCCGAGGTGCAGGGGAAAAAGAATATTTCATTTGGGTAAAGTAATGGTAACCCATTGAGTGATAGTGGGACTGCAGTGCTAGAGTGCCACAGCCCCTTCGGCAACTCGCAATCACGTGATCGCTCCAGGACTGATTACAGAAGGGGACGAGTCCTCCTCTTTCCATTACACTTAGTACTTAGTGATAGATTGCGTGTGGAGCGCAGAACGCCATCTCCCCTTGAAAAAGGAGCAGGATCATGAAAAACTTAAGATGTTAAACACCTCTCCTGTAATCTTTAATATAAAAACTTTGCTTTTATCAATGCCAAATTTGCAGGCTACACATTCCAAACATTTAAAGAATCCCTTTGGACTCATCTCCAACCATGTCACCGGGAAAACAAGAGACATAGTTGGAGAGGAGTCCAAAGGGATTTTTTAAATGTTTGGAATGTGTAGCCTGCAAATTTGGCATTGATAAAAGCAAAGTTTATATATTAAAGATTACAGGAGAGGTGTTTAACATCTTAAGTTTAATAAATTGCAATACTGACTTTGTGGTCTACTTATTGGAGTGCCCCTGTGGCCTCCAATACGTGGGCCGCACAACAAGAACATTGAAAGTCAGAATATTAGAACATGTGAGGAATATTAAAAATGGTTTGGAAACTCACAATGTTTCATTACATTTAAAAAGTTCCACCAGTCAGATCCAGGGGGTCTCAAGTTTATAGGAATAGACTACATCCCCCAAAATTGGAGGGGAGGCAACATAATTCAGTCTATTTCTCAGAAAGAGAGTTTTTGGATTCATAAATTGAAAACTTTGAAACCCCTTGGACTGAATGTGGACTTTGATATTAACGCCTTTCTTGTATAGTCATATTGTTAAGTTCCAATGATTATTTGAAGCCTCGTCCCCACTGAATGTATAGATATTTTTACATTTTTACATCTTTTTCTATTTTTGTATACATTTTAGTCCAAAGTATAATGTATTTTAATAATAAGTTTTAGAATGTATGTGTTTGTCTTTATACAGTACATCCATTTTTATATTTTTCAGATCCTGTGTATAAACTATGTATGGTAATGGCAGGGCAGCCGAGATTAGAAATTCATCCAATAGTGGTATAGGGGCCCTTCTAGGTTAGAACTGAAGTCAGCTGAAATGGATCACATTGATTGAAATAGCATGATATATAAACTTAGCACCTCTTGATCCCTAACATACCCTCAGAAAAAGCCGACTGGCGAAAAGCGTTAGGAAGGACTTGGACTGTGGAGGCCACCATATCAACCCCTCGGCAGTGGAATTCGCTGACGTCAGAGGTCCCGGAGCGTCTGCTGGTGAGAGGAGCAGGCAGCGTCAACTGCTTGCATGCACCGTACAGGAGAGAGTACCTGACAAAACCGGAGGAGGGTTGGAGTGCGCCCCAAGTCACTCCCTGCACGATACCTTTGGGGAGATTCTGAGTTGTACTGTTCCCCCCCCCCCTTTGTGTTGTCTGTTGCTAGGATTAAAAATGTTATTGCACCAGCATTTTGAATTTTGTTTCTTCCTACATGTACCCATAATGGAGGTTGGATCAGTGATTTCCCGGTTCAACAGAGGAAAATAGAACATTCAAATAGCAGTGTGGTATCATCCATTTATTTGCATTATATCACAACATCAGTTTGCGCCGTGAACACTAACTGTTTTACATGTATTGTTATAACTCTGTGCTCAGGACATACCTGTACTTGAAAACGAGAGGTAACTCTCAATGTATTACTTCCTGGTAAAACATTTTTATAAATAAATCATTACACAGATATTGTTGAGCCGCTCAATGTGATACTAGTTGTGCATTGTAGCTTCTTTGTGAGTTGTGGAAGATAGTGGTATTTTATTTCACGGTAATAGTTTTTTCGGATTTTCTGTCCTATATACAATATCTGCAACATGTCTTTTCTTCCACCAGACACATCATATAAGAATATGGAGTACATTGAATGTGTGCATTCAATAAAACCAAGTTACCAACTGGGTCTAAGTCCAGAACTTAATAAATATTTCTGTATGTTTACTTTTTGAAGGTTGATTCTCATACTTCTCACACAGTATGTGTATATATATATATTTATATATAGTATATATACATACATATATACAGTATGTATATATACATACATATATATACACATACACAGTTAGGTCCGGAAATAATGGACACTGATACAAGTTGTGTTATTTCGGCTGTGTACCAAAATAAATTCGAGTTACAGTTAAATAATGAATATGTGCTTAAAGTGCAGTCTATCAGCTTTAATTTGAGGGTATTCACATCCAAATTGGAGGAAGGGTTTAGGAATGACATCTCTATAATATGTATCCCCATCTTTTTCAAGGGACCAAAAGTAATTGGACAAATGACTCAAAAGCTGTTTCATGGACAGGTGTGGGCTATTCCTTCGTTATTTCATCATCAATTAAGCAGATAAAAGGTCTGGAGTTGATTCCATGTGTGGCATTCACATTTGGAAGCTGTTGCTGTGAACCCACAACATGCAGTCAAATGAGCTCTCAATGCAAGTGAAACAGGGCATTATTAGGCTGCAAAAAAAAGAAAATCCATCAGAGAAATAGCAGGAACATTAGGAGTGGCCAAATCAACAGTTTGGTACATTCTGAGAAAAAAAGAACGCACTGGTGAGCTCGGCAATACAAAAAGGCCTGAACGTTCACGGAAGACAACAGTGGTGGATGATCGTAGGATCCTTTCCATGGTAAAGAAAAACCCCTTCGCAACATCCAGCCAAGTGAAGAACACTCTCCAGGAGGTAGGCATATCATTATCCAAGTCTACCATAAAGAGAAAACTTAATGAGAGCAAATACAGAGAGTTCACCACAAGGTGCAACCTATTCATAAGCCTCAAGAATAGAAAGGCCAGATTAGACTTTGCCAAACAATATCTAAAAAAGCCAGCCTAGTTCTGGAACAGCATTCTTTGGACAGATGAAACTAAGATCAACCTATACCAGAATGATGGGAAGAAAAAAGTATGGAGAAAGCTTGCAACGGCTCATGATCCGAAGCATACCACATCATCTGTAAAACACGGTGGAAGCAGTGTGATGGGCATGCATGGGAATGCATGGCTTACAATGGCACTGGGTCACGTGTTTATTGATGGTGTGACAGAAGACATAAGCAGCCGGATGAATTCTGAAGCATATAGGGATATATTGTCTGCTCAGATTCAGCCAAATTAAGCGAAGTTGATTGGACGGCACTTCACTTTACAGATGGACAATTACCCAAAACATACTGCGAAAGCAACCCGGGAGTTTTTTTTTTTTTTTTATAACTTGTATTTTATTATACATAAATGCATGATATACATAAAAAAAAAAGACATCAGGTGCATATTTAGCATATCATATACAATAACAAAAGCATAATAAACTCACGTAGTTTTTCGAGCCCTACTTAACCACGTGAGTGGGAATCGTCATGTGTAAGGTACTGGGGTAAATAATAATAATAAAAAAAAAAAAAAAAAAAGGGGGGGGTGGGGGTGGGGAGGAGGTAAAGGAGGGGGTGGGGGGGGAGGAGAGAGGGAAGGTGTATCCAAGGATAAGAATACATCTGCCTCCGGGGAACACCTGGACAGCATGAGGACTATGTATCAACTAGTGAGGCCTTTCGGTAGAATAAGTGATTGGGTGTAAGGAGTATGAGGTTCTAGGTGTGGGGTTGGTTCTTATGTCCCCAAAGGAGAACGCATTTATTACTATTATAGCCAAATTGTGTTACGCTCTACCCCAGGGATGTCTGTTTGGGCAAGCCAGGGGGCCCAAACTTTTAGATAATTGTCGCCAGTGTCATTAACTAAGCTCGTTAACTTTTCCATCTGGCAGATAAACTAAATACGATTCCGAATCTTTGGGATAATTGGAATATCGGGGCGTTTCCATAGTGCTGCGATCTCGCACCGCGTAGCTAGAGCAAAATGTGCAATTAGTTTATTGTGTGATTTTGATAGGCCCTTTAGGGGTCTGTTCATGAGAAACAGCCACGGGTCTGGGGGAATAGTGAGATCAAATATTCTCTGAATCCAATTTCTGATCTTTTCCCATAGCGGGTATATCAGCGGGCAAGACCACAGCATATGTAACAGGTCAGCTGTTCCTCCACACTGTTTAGGGCACAATGGGGAGGACCCTGGTACAAACTTAGATAATTTGAGTGGGGTGAGGTACCATCTCATAAGAACTTTATATGCGTTCTCCTTCAGTGTGGTGCATATAGAACTTTTTGCGGCTCCTAGGAATATAGCATTCCACTCTTCGTCGTCCAAGGTCTCCCCTAGGTCTCTTTCCCATTGGGTACGAAATGTAGGTGATTGGTGCTTTGAGATTGCAGGCTCGACTACCTCTCTGTATATCGTAGATATGAGTCCCTTAGTGTCGGTTTCTGCCCGACAGAGCTTTTCAAAATTCGTTAATGGGGGGTATGGGGCAAATTTATTATAAAATGATCTGAGCTGGAGGTATTTATGGAATTCAGCGTGGGGAATGTCTTTTTCTAGTCTGAGATGGTCAAAAGATTTACATTTTAGATCATGACCCTCCAGATCTTTGAGTCTAGTATAGCTTTTTTGTTTCCAAATTGAGTGATTATGACCAATAAGACCCGGTGCAAAGCTAGGATTATTCCAAATGGGTGACATCAGGGAATTTGCTGAAGTAAGTGAGTTTTTTAATTTTGATGCCTCCCAAACAGATAAGGAGTTAGTCATTGAGGTGAGCGGTAGAATAGTGTTTTTCCTTGATGTTTTAGGTAGCCAAATCAAATTGTTAAGCTCTAAAGGGGAGCAAGCCGCATGTTCGAGCTCTACCCATCTTTTTAATTTGGGGTCGGAATGCCATTGTATGACCTGGCTTAATTGAGCCGCTTTAAAATATGACAACAGGCAGGGTACCGCTAGGCCACCCGCTAAGATAGGTCTCTTCATAGATAATTTATTTACTCTCGGTTTTTTACCTTCCCAGATAAAATTAGATATTCCAGACTGAAGTGAGAGTATGTCCTTCAGTTTGAGTGGCACAGGTAGTGTCTGGAAGAGGTATAGGATACGGGGAAGTAGATTCATCTTAACGCTGTGAATCCTTCCAATCCAAGAAATCTTCTTGGAAGACCATCTGATTAGGTCTTGTTTTAGAGTCCAGATCAGTTTGGGATAATTTGATTTATAGATGCTTTTTGCATCTTTGGTGATATAGGTCCCCAGATATTTTATCGAGTTCTTTTGCCAGTTAAAATTGAAATTTAGTTTCAGTAATTTCTCTGTATGTCTAGGGAGGTTGATATTCAGAGCTTCAGATTTGGATTGGTTAATCTTGAAACCTGAGACCTTGGAGAATTTATCTAGTAGGTCAAACAGGTTAGGTAATGACGTAAGGGGTTTGGATATGATTAATAGGATATCATCAGCATACAGGGCCGCTTTATGTGATTGGGAGTAAACGTTTAACCCTGAGATATCCGGGCTATCTCGAATTCGTGCCGCGAGGGGTTCAATACATAGGGCGAACAGGAGGGGAGATAAAGGGCATCCCTGTCTTGTGCCACTCTGGATTTGAAATGGGACCGAGGGGAAGCCCTGATGTATGACCCTGGCGGTTGGGCCTGAGTATAGTGACATAATCGCTCTACTCACCCGATTTCCGAAGCCAAATGCCGCGAGCGTCTCTTTTAAGTATGGCCAGTCTATCCTATCAAAAGCTTTTTCTGCATCCAGACTTAATAGCATGCTTTGTGTGTTATTTTTGTTAGCCAATTCCAACAGATCAATAAATCGTCGGGTGTTATCCGCTGCCTGCTTCCCCTTAACAAAACCGACCTGATCTGGGTGTATTAGTCTGGGTAGGATATGACTTAATCTGTTGGCCAATAATTTCGCATATATTTTGATATCGGTATTAATTAGAGATATTGGCCTATAGCTTTTACAATTTAGCGGATCCTTGCCAGGTTTATGTATAAGTGATATAGACGCCCGCAGCATGTCCCCAGGAATAGGGGCTCCTGCTAAGATAGCATTAAACATTTGGAGCAGCCTCGGAGCAAGTGACTCGGAAAATTTCATATAATAAAGCCCCGAAAAGCCATCAGGGCCTGGTGCCTTTGATGGCTTAAGCTCCTTGATGGCCTGCGACACCTCTTCCAATGTGAAGTCAGCGCCCATAGCTTCTCTGTCTAGCTCTGTCAATCTCTCTAGTTTTGAGCTGGCTAAGAAATCTCTCAGTGCGCTGCTCGTGTTGTTATTGTGTGCCACCTTCTTACCGTCGTATAGGGAGCCATAAAATGAACCGAATTCTTCCACTATTTTTTTAGGGTTGGCCGTAATTACACCCGATTTTAAGCGTATAGCTTGGATATTAAACTTAGATTGCCTATCCTTCAGTGCGCGCGCCAGCATCGTATCCGGCCTGTTAGCTTTTTCATAAAACTTCCTCTTAGACCAACATAGGGAGTTATCCGCCCGGGAAGTCAATAACATATTTAATTCAATTTTTGTATCTTTAAGTTCCTGTGTCGTAAGTGGATCGGGATTGATCTTATGACTCGCTGAGAGGGAATGCAATTTGGATTGGAGCGTCCGAATTTTGGAATCCCTCACTCGTTTTCTTTTAGCAGTGAGATTAATTATTATGCCCCTTAGCGTTGCTTTATGAGCCTCCCATAAAGTCATATGGGATTCCACAGAGCCTGTGTTTATCTCAAAGAATTGAGTTATTTCTTGACCTATCGTTTCGCAGGTTTCGGGTATTTTAAGAATAGATTCATTAAGTTTCCAGTTTGCGCCTGGTCTATTGGTCTGAATATTGTTGCACCTGAGCTCAATTGGTGCATGGTCAGACCATGAAATATCATGGATCATTGTTTGAGTGACCTTAGGAACCAAGTGGCACGAAACAAAGAGATAATCGATTCTGCTGTATGAGGTATGTGGGTGGGAATAGAAAGTGTAGTCCCTTGTCGTAGGGTGGAGCTCCCTCCATATATCTACTAGTTGAGTATCTTTTAGGGCACTATGTAGGGAGTTTTGAGCTTTCTTGTTATCGGAATCACTTCCACCCGATCTGTCTAGTGAAGATTGCAGTGTGATATTGAAATCTCCTGCTAATATAATATATCCCTTAGCTACCGAGGCCAATAAGCGGAAGAATCTGTCAAAGAAGGACGCATCCTGTGTACATGGGGCGTAGAGGGAGGCCAATGTGATGGGCTGTTCATGTATGGTTCCTGTTAAAATGATATACTGACCCTCTACGTCTTTTTTGGTTGTCTGTAGCACGAATGGGATTGAGTTACTAAATAAGATGGCTACTCCTCGTTTTTTGACTGATGCTGATGCTGTGTAAAATTGGGAGAAGCCCTTATCTAGGAATTTAGGGGAGTTACTATTACTAAAGTGTGTTTCCTGTAGGAATAACACATCCGCTTGTTTTCTCTTGTAATCCGTAAAGGCAAGCTTTCTTTTGATTGGGCTATTAAAGCCCTTCACATTGTGAGAGATTAATGTTAACGCCATGCTTTACGGTGCAAGAAATTATATGTGTAGTGAACTGTATGCTTACTTGTGATATCATGTCTGAGGTTTCCTTCGGTTGTGTCCATGTCTATCCTGTTGGCAAGATGTTCTGGGTGGGATCCATACGTCCTAGAGAGGGGGGGGTAGGGGAGAGGGTAGGGAAAGGTAGACAAAACAGGGAAAGCGACAAGCGGGCTAAAACGGGAACGGGAAAATAATAATAAAAAGGAAGAAAATGTGAAAAGGGTGAACAAAAAACAAGGGCGTATCTCGGGAGCCCCCGAGAGTAGCCCTTGCGCCCAGAGGGTGGGTCATCTGACTCCATCCTAAAGATGGACCAGTCTCCTGTGTTGGAGACATCCCACCCTGGGTCTTGGTATCGGTCCCTCGAATCTGGGGACCGAAAAAGGGGACACATGCGCGAGGGAGGGTACTTCCCCCGGCACTTTTTGTAAAGGAAATGCATATTTTGTAGACTGTGACAGCAAACGTGACAGTGATCATAACATAGTGCTACTGATAGCGACAAGTGATTCCTATTTGCAACATAAACAGTGATGTTAACATTAATAATAACGGGAATAATTGATGGAATAACAGTGACCGTAGGCCGAATAGCCTATATGTTTGTGTACTTATCTAAAGTGAACAGCATCTGAACAACTTTTAACAAACTTTCTTATCCGAATTGAAATAGGTATATATGTATCTGTATACTATCTGCATAAACATTCATGACAGATATGATAATTAAAATAAACAATGTATTTTAGCCGGTTAGGTTGTTGTCAGCTATATGTGGTATAATGAAGTACCGGATTAAATATATTGACCTTATCAATAACTGAGTTGACCTATCTGGGCTCAGTAACCTATGTACCAAAGCATATGCATACAAAACGTACGGTAATTATAACACGTAGAAAGAGAATACCCGAAGTGTATTGCATATATCTCTTATATACCCTACCCTTCATGTAGATATATACCAACCCACCTGTACCGCATGAATGTGTTGGTGCTAGAGTGTCTCTGATATTGATATGACAATTATGCCGTGATATAGAATATCCTTTTATAGCCTATCTTTGCCACCCAAACTGACGTCAGGTGGGTATCATATTAATACCCTATAGACCCTGTCTAACAATAGATTTATATATATATACATACAGTATACATATATATATACATACATACACATACATACATATACATACACATACATATACACACATATACCTACATATACATATAACACATTATGACAAGAATATTATAACAATATCTTATATAACATGTATTACCTATATTATATTACAGGTGTCAGGTGTACTTTGTATTAGGGGTGCATGCATAGTAGGACATAGACTGACCACATCTAATCTTACTTAACCAGAAGTTGCTCAGCTGCATGGGACTGTATAGGTCTAACTCATTGCTTATGTTGTTCCTATGCCTTGTGTCACTCTAAGTGGGGCAGCGCTTATTAAGGGGTTAATCTTTATTGGACATTGGGGATCTCATGGGGAACAGGGGCATGTTTGAGGAAATCAACGGGGGATGAACACACTCTCCTCAGCTGTTCCGGGTGAGTGGACCGAGATCCCAGAGTGGGGAGAGGGACCCGGTCTCCGAGCCTCCCCCTCCGCCTCTCATGGCTTCTGGGGCAATGCCGAGGCTGTCTCCTGCTCTGGGATCGCAGCCACTCTGACGTCATCAATGTGCGGCTGAAGTCTCGCGTGAAGACGGTGCTTGCCGATGACGTCACCTCCTTCGCGCCAAAACCATTGAGGTTCCCGCTCTGCTCAGGGGAGGACCGGGTCAAGATGGCTGCCGCTCAAAGTTAGCATGCGGATCCGATCCAGGCGAAAACCGGTAGCTGACAGGATGGGTATGTCGAGGCGACAGCCGGCACTGAGGAGACAGCAGGTATGGACTGGGGTTCACTCCGGGAGATATTTAAGGTTGTAGACTTGTATTGCGAGTGTTCAGTTGGGGCCTGAAGCTTTAGGTGCTGCATGCTTAGCGTGGGTGGCCCCTGCTTTGTTCCATGAGGGAGAAGGGGGGTTGGTGTTAGCGAATGGGAGGTGTGCTGGACTATGAATGGCTCCAGTGACACCAAGTTTGATAAGGAAGCCCTCTCCGTCCTCTGGATTTTTTAATGTATGAGCAACACCATTTTTAATTGAAAGGAGGGCACAGGGAAACAGCCATCTATATCTGATGCTGTGCTCACGGAGCACTTTTGTTATAGGAGCCAGAGCCTTTCTTTTGATCAGGGTAGCAGGGGCCAAGTCCTGAAATATCTGAAGCTTGACCCCCTCGAACTCCAGTGTCCTAGCTTCCCGGGCAATCCTGCACACCTCCTCCTTGGTGCGGAAATGGTGAAATCTTGCCACTATGTCCCTAGGGGGGTCACCACCCTGAGGTTTTCTACGTAGAGCTCTATGGCAGCGGTCCAGCCGTATCTCAGAGTCTGGCTTATCCGGAAAAAGGTGTTCCAGCCACCTATTGGTAAAGTCCTCAGGATCATTTATATTTTCAGGGACCCCCCGCAGCCTGATGTTGCAACGCCGGTCGCGGTTTTCCGCGTCCTCCGCCTTGTCCTCTAAGAACCTGACTCTGTCATTCAATGCAGTGACTTGGTCGTGAGTTTGAGCTAGGACAGTAGTTGTCTCATCTATTTTGGTTTCAATGGAGTCAGTTCGCTCCCCGAGAGCATCAAGGTCTTTTCTAAGCGCCCAAAGTTCTGTCATAAAGAATTTCTTCATATCTGCGCAGAATGCTTTAAGGTCTTTGCGCCGGACTATCTCTTCATCCCCCTCCTCCTCTATGAGAGGATCCACAACAGGGGCCTTGTCTGATGTCTGCATAGGGATCTCCTTATTTTCGGCTGGGGGTGCTCCATTTTTCTTGAAATAAGTAGTAACCTGTTGGCTTTTGGACCGAGCTGTTTTGCTAATCGGCATCTCTGGTTGTTTATAAATGATGTGCTGTGTAGCGATCAGGTAGAATCACGCTTTTGTCGCTTGTAATTGCGTTAATAGTGCCGGTGGGAGAGGAGCTCTGGAATCAAGTCTCCATTCCCTCCAACAGCCAGCAGGTGTCCAACCCAGGAGTTTTTTAAGGCAAAGAAGTGGAATATCCTGCAATGGCTGGGTAAATCACCTGATCTCAACCCGATCAAGCATGCATTTCACCTGCTGAAGACAAAACTTAAGGCAGAAAGACCCACGTACAAACAACAACTGAAGACAGCTGCAGTAAAGGCCTGGCAAAGCATCACAAAAGAGGAAACCCAGCATTTGATGATGTCCATGCGTTCCAGACTTCAAGCAGTCATTGCCTGCAAAGGATTCTCGACAAAGTATTAAAAATGAACATTTTATTTATGATTGTGTTAATTTGTCCAATTACATTTGAGCCCCTGAAATAAGGGGACTGTGTATGAAAATGGTTGCAATTCCTAAACGTTTCATACGATATTTTTGTTCAATCCCTTGAATTAAAGCTGAAAGTCTGCACTTCTATTGCATCTCGGTTGTTTAATTTCAAATCTATTGTGGTGGCGTACAGAGCCAAAATTATGAAAATTGCGTCAGTGTCCAATTATTTGCGGACCTAACTATATATATATATATATATATATATATATATATATATATATAAATATATATATATATCCTAGATGTTGTTTGCTATCTTAACTCCTGTCTTACCAGCTGGACCAGCAATTTGTGTGATTTAAATTTTTATAAAATGTTACCAATGCCTGCAAGATTACAGAAATAATCACATGTTAGTATAGTAAGATTTAAATGCAGAAACTGTTTCATTCTTTTCAGATTCTCCTAATATTAAATGCTCCCCTTAAAGCAGCAGAAAGTAGCTGCACTGTACGGGTATATACTGTATCATGTCTCTGCTCATCTCCTGTTCAAAATGGTCCCCTGTCCACATCTTCCACTTCTACTGCTCTCTCTCGCCTTAAACATTTTTCCTTACTGCCCCTTACCTGTGCAACTTCCTCGCACTCCGTATACGCCAAGCTCTTTCTCACCTCAACTTTAAGGCAAATTTAAAAACATATATTTTAAATTAAGCATTTCAATAGCTGGTACTCAACGCTACTGTCCCACATCCACAGTCACTCTTAGCAACCATCATGGCCAAGCATTACCTTATCTCCTGCCCTTATTCCCTCACCTTCTATCTCTGTAAATCTCCCAACAAGGATTTCCTTTCCTATTGACTGATTTTATTGCACTTACTTTAATATAATTCCCTGTATTTTCTTTTTTCTAAAGTGCTGTGTACACTGTTGGCTCTATAGAAATAAAAAATATACAGTATACATACATCCATAGCCGCAACCTCAGTTACTTAACCCAAACTCTCCGATATTGTTCGCTGTTAGTAGAGAAGAGAGTAAATTTTCGCCAAAATGCGAAACTACCATAGATTGGCCGCAAATTTCCACGGATCAGTCTCAAAAGGCAGATTAGTTTTTTTTTCTATCACTGAAAATCTGCCCGATCCTTATAATTGTAGCCAACACCTTTGATCTTTTACTGCAAGGTTATATGAAGTGTTTTACCTGTTCATTTAATTATTGACAAAGCACGACTTCTGGTCATTAATATAGTTTTTAAGGAAAGTGGGAAAAAAAATTATGTTCAGGACCATATTTACAAAGTATTATTTTTCTATAAAACACCCTCCGGCACCAGAAACAACTTTATGTCCCATTCAAGCAAATGGACTGTAAGGTGTTTTTCGAGGGCCAGCAGATAATTACATACAGGCATACCCCGCATTAACGTACGCAATGGGACCGGAGCATGTATGTAAAGCGAAAATATACTTAAAGTGAAGCACTACCTTTTTCCCACTTATCGATGCATGTACTGTACTGCAATCGTCATATACGTGCATAACTGATGTAAATAACGCATTTGTAACAGGCTCTATAGTCTCCCCGCTTGCGCACAGCCTCTGTACAGGTAGGGAGCCGGTATTGCTGTTCAGGACGTGCTGACAGGCGCATGCGCGAGCTGTCGTTTTCCTATTGGGCGATATGTCCTTACTTGCGAGTGTACTTAAACCGGGGTATGCCTGTACTAAATAATCAATTTGCTGATGGACAACACTTCTTTAAACAACATTCTAAAAGAATAGACATTTCACTGAAACCTTGCCCAAAACATCTATTGACAGTATACATACAGTAGGGGTTGCCCTTTAAATTGCAGTGCTAATACCAAGTGTCATATTTCAAGTGCACTTTATCATGTTATTCTTTTATTAAGGTAATTTTCTCGGTGAGCCTCAGTTCAATGACCCCAATGCTACTTTGGTTTCAATAGGCACTCATTCAAGAAGAGATAATTGCATAACAGCAGCTCCATATGTGAAGGATCACTTCCCAATGGACCATCTTTTCTTCTAGTATAATAGCCCAGAACACACAACATCTGCCGTTTTCATGGACGAACAAAGCATTAACTGGATTAGAAATGTACCTGAGTAAGTGAGGCTAATACAGCAATAGAAAATACACCTGCATCATTTCAGTTTTTATTGAAGTATATTGTTTTATTTCAAAGGCACATGCTGTAAAATAATGTATGACATATCTACATTTTACTATGTAACATTAACCCCACTATTAAATTAACAGGACTATAGACACTGACAGCAGAAAAGAACCTTTCTTGCCTAATTTGAAACTTTCCACCGTATTAAAGTTTTACATTTTATTCCCCATTTCTCAACCCAGAGTTTTCAAAGTATTTTTTTTAAATTAATTTACTGCACTTACTGTTACCACCTCTGCTAGCGCAACCCTTGCATGTTTTTTTTTCTTCTTCCGAGTCCTGTTGTATTTTAATGTTACTGTACTTATTGTCCTTCCCTTTTATCCGCTTTGCTAATGAGAGAATTATAATAAATTAAAAAAAGAAAAGCAATGGTGATCAACAATTTATTTGTGGATTCTAATACCCACAAATAGTCTTATCCTGAAAGATTATGTTAGAACTGTAAAAACCCTGAAAGTATTTGGCTACTATATCATTTTTTTTCCTCCATTGTCTGATTTTTATCTACATTTAAACCACTAAACACACTATTATCACATTGGTCCTAGGAGGGTCTGCTTCTTTAAATCCCTGCATCCACATCCCCTTCTAATTTTTTAGAAGGCTTCTAAATATCTTTGATCCTTTTTCTAAGTACAGTTGGAGAAAAGTCCTCTGAACATTTCTGATGTCTTGGATAAACTACAGCAGATAATGATGCTGTAATTCCACAGTGGTGATGGTTGTGTCCTGTTGGGAGTTAATAAAAAGTAAAGATGAGAAAAGGATTTTGGAACAGGAAAGGCAACTATAGAGACTGCAAGTTGCAGTACAATTTCCGAAACGGTTTATAAATCAGTAGCTATTTTTTTTAATTATTATTATTTTTATATTTGGCACCAGTCATTTTTTGTTGTGTTGCGTTGGTATCATTTGACCTGTTAATGCTACTCTCACGGATGCTCACTCAGGATGATAGCATACTGTATGAGCAAATTCTGTATTGCTGTTCAAATTGCAAGAGCAGAATACAATTGAATAGGTAAATGACCAGCTTTTTTTCATTGAGAAAACAAGGTAATTATACTGTACATAAACATGGGAAGCATATCTACTTTTTTATATTATATATAAATTATATACAGTATGTGACTTTTTTAATGCATTAAGAAAACCGTGTTGATGAAGCGTACATTGATATTATACGGAACATTTATGAGCATTCCACATCAACCATTGGATTACATGAAGATACTGTACAAGCAAGATAAGAACAGTGGCGTAACTACGCTGTAAGGGCCCCCGGGCAACATCACCGCGTCACGTGTCAGCATGTTGTCATGGCAATGTGTCACCTTGTGTCGTCGCATCTCCATGACGACACAGTATCATATGATACTGCGATGTCGATGAAGGAGGGCTGCTCTGTTACAGAGGCCCCGCTCTGTCCCTCGGCAACCACTTTCATTGCTATAGGGAAGAGCGCAAGGCCTCTGTAACCGCTTTGGGGTGTTCATTGAGTCTGGAGGGAGCTGGGTCCCCTGGGGCGTGCCCGTGCATTCCTGGCGGTAGTTACACCACTGAATAACGATCAACAAGGACGTGTGACAGGGAGAAACCATGTTACCAAAGCTTTTCACAGCAACACTTCAACTGTTCAAGACATTGAATTTGCAGAACAAAGGAATCAAAATAAACTGAATATTTGAGTTCCCCACGATTTGTATGTATATCTTTATTTATATAGCGCCATCCAAGTACATAGCGCATACATGTGACATAATATTATAACACAATGGGAATAAATGCCTCAGACATAAAATAATAGGAAAAGTAGTCTGTAACAGGGAACTTATCCCTGTTCAGAATATGCCGCTAATCCAGCAGTGTGTTGGTTAATTGGATCCAGCAGTTAACCAACTTCACCTGGCTGATTAGAGGTGTGTTAGAAAAGCCTGCCTTTGAGAAAGGAAGGGAGATTCTTCCTGAGCTCACACGTGAGCTGAACCAGGAAACAGACAGAGCAGAGGTTCCTGAGTCTCACAGGGGAGACTGACCGAGGGAACACAGATATGTCTGGAGCTTGCAAGATACAACCCAGCTGACTAATAAGACTTTTAAACCTGGATGCTGATATATCCGGAGAAAAGGCAGCAACCCAGCAAACAGATAAGACATTCTTATTGGACTGTAAGCTATATCTGTATATATAAATATTTCTATATGACATGGGCTGATGAATAGCTTAGGTAGCCACTCAGTTAAAGAGGGCTGGAATATAAGTATACATATACGCCATAGTGGAGCAGGTTTTCTTTGGCTCACTATTTTTAATATGTTTGCTGTGTTTAAAGAGACAGGCGCAATAAAGCCTTATTTTCATTTCACCTTAAAACAGTCTCCGTTGCGTACCTCTGCACATGTCCTCTTACAGAGTCCCTGCCCCGAAGAGCCTACAATCTAAGTTGAAGGTGACATTGTTATTTTTGCCACAAGTCCAGAAGACCTACTGTACAGCAACAAATCAGAGAACTTGCCGAAGGAAGTAAAAATGTGGACCTCCATATGAATCTCTGCAAGACTAAAGTGATGTTCCGCAAAGATTAAATGGAATAGAACTAGAAGAAGTCGAAGGCTATGTCTGGCCAGCAAATAACAATTGATGGAACCTTTTTGAATTAAATTAACAGGACAGTAAAGATGGGATGGAGTACATTTGTAAGAAGCAAGCCAATCTTTCAAGGGAATCTTCCACTGTGCCTCAAGCGGAATGTTATCGACCACTGTATTCTGCTTTTGCTTATCTATGGATGGTAATCTTGAACTCTAAATGCAGAGATAATTCAGAGACTTCAGATACCTCAAAAAGTAGGCAGAGATGTACAGTGTGCAGGGTATTACCCAAAGAGACAGGAAAAAGAATGGATGCATTTGAAACCAAACAGAAGTCTGTGACCTCATCACATGGCTGAAGAACTGGCATGCCATTGCACCTATCTGCCCTCTGCTGCCCCCTCTCTTATCCGCCCCCTGCTGCCCCCTCCCTTATCCACCCTCTGCTGCCCCCTCCCTTATCCACCCTCTGCTGCCCCCTCCCTTATCCACCCTCTGCTGCCCCCTCCCTTATCCACCCTCTGCTGCCTCCTCCCCACCCTCTGCTGCTGCCTCCTCCCCACCCTCTGCTGCTGCCTCCTCCCCACCCTCTGCTGCCTCCTCCCCACCCTCTGCTGCCCCCTCCCCACCCTCTGCTGCCCCCTCCCCACCCTCTGCTGCCCCCTCCCCACCCTCTGCTGCCCCCTCCCCTATCCGCCCTCTTCTGCCCCCTCCCCTATCCGCCCTCTTCTGCCCCCTCCCCTATCCGCCCTCTTCTGCCCTCTCCCCTATCCCCACAGTACTGTTTGAAACCAAACAGAAGTCTGTGACCTCATCACATGGCTGAAGAACTGGCATGCCATTGCACCTATCTGCCCTCTGCTGCCCCCTCTCTTATCCGCCCCTCTGCTGCCCCCTCCCTTATCCACCCTCTGCTGCCCCCTTCCTTATCCACCCTCTGCTGCCCCCTCCCTTATCCACCCTCTGCTGCCTCCTCCCCACCCTCTGCTGCTGCCTCCTCCCCACCCTCTGCTGCTGCCTCCTCCCCACCCTCTGCTGCCCCCTCCCCACCCTCTGCTGCCCCCTCCCCACCCTCTGCTGCCCCCTCCCCACCCTCTGCTGCCCCCTCCCCACCCTCTGCTGCCCCCTCCCCACCCTCTGCTGCCCCCTCCCCACCCTCTGCTGCCCCCTCCCAACCCTCTGCTGCCCCCTCCCCACCCTCTGCTGCCCCCTCCCCTATCCGCCCTCTTCTGCCCCCTCCCCTATCCGCCCTCTTCTGCCCTCTCCCCTATCCACCCTCTGCTGCCTCCTCTCCTATCCACCCTCTGCTTCCCCCTCCCTTATCTGCCCTCTGCTGCCCCTTCCCCTATCCGCCCTCTGCTGCCTCCTCCCCACCCTCTGCTGCCCCCTCCCCACCCTCTGCTGCCCCCTCACCTATTTGCCCTCTGCTGCCTTTTCCCTATCCGCCCTCTGCTGCCCCTCCCCACCCGCCTTCTGCTGTCTGCTCCACACCCTCTGCTGCCCCCTCCCCTATCTGCCTGCTGCTGCCTCCTCCCCTACCAACCCTTTGCTGCACCCTTCCCACCCTCAATAGCCTCCTCCCCGCACTCTGCTGCCCCCTCCTCTTTCCGCCCTCTACTGCCCCCTCCCCTATCCGCTTTCTGCTGCCCCCTCCCCGCTTTCTGCTGCCCCTACCCGCTTTCTGCCCTCTGTTATCCCCTCCACTATCTGCCCTCTGCTGCCCCTCCCTTATCCACCCTCTGCTGCATCCTCTCCTATCTGCCCTCTGCTGCCCCCACTCCTATCCTCCCTCTGCTGCCCCCACCCTCTGCTACCTCCTCCCTGCCCTCTGGTGCCCCTCCCCTATCTGCCATCTGCTGCCCCTCCCCTATCCACCCTCTGCTGCCCCTCCCCTATCCACCCTCTGCTGCCCCCACTCCTATCCGTCCTCTACTACCCCCTCCCCTATCTGCCCTCTGCTGCCTCCTACCCACCCTCTGCTGCTCCCTCCCTGCCCTCAGCTGCCTCTCCCCTATCCTCCCTCTGCTGCCTCCTCCCCTATCCGCCCTCTGCTGCCTCCTCCCCTATCCGCCCTCTGCTGCCTCCTCCCCTATCCGCCCTCTGCTGCCTCCTCCCCTATCCGCCCTCTGCTGCCTCCTCCCCTACCCACCCTCTGCTGCCCCCTCCCTGCCCTCAGCTGCCCCTCACCTATCCGCCCTCTGCTGCCCTCTCCCCTATCCGCCTTCTGCTGCCCTATCCGCTTTCTGCTGCCCCCTCTCTTATCCGCCCTCTGCTGCCCCCTCCCCAATCTGCCCTCTGCTGCCCCCTCCCCAATCTGCCCTCTGCTGCCCCCTCCCCTATCCGCCCTCTGCTGCCCCCTCCCCTCTCCGCCCTCTGCTGCCCCCTCCCCTCTCTGCCCTCTGCTGCCCCCTCCCCTATCCGCCCTCTGCTTCCCCCTCCCCTATCCGCCCTCTGCTGCCCCCTCCCCTATCCGCCCTCTGCTGCCCCCTCCCCTATCTGCCCTCTGCTGCCCCCTCCCCTATCTGCCCTCTGCTGCCCTCTCCCCTATCCGCCCTCAGCTGATCCCTCCCTTATCCGCCCTCTGCGGTCCCCTCCCCTAGCCGCACTCTGCTGCCCCATCCCCTATCCGCCCTCAGCTTCCCCCCTTCCTCCATCCTCTGTTGCCCCCCTTCCTATACCATCTGCTGCCCCCTCCCATTGTTGCGGCCCTCTGCTTACATGTCTTCCCTCTGTGTTAGTGAGCTTTGAAGATGCATGTTTGCACTTCTTAGGTTAACGTCTCATTTAGTCAATACTGGACCTCTGGATTGGGCCAAAGAGTTTTTGGTTACAAAGATTATGGTCAAAATTCCCATTTTGAGATGCAACTGGGGTACCCTGTGTGTGGGTCACATATCTGCATGACCTCCTGGGGGAACCTATTACAGATCATTGAGGTACTTATTCACAACTTAAAACCAGAGACATAACATAAAACACAGACAAAGCTCAGTGCACATCCAGAAAAACTTATATACGGTACAGTGCCTAAATATACATGTATAAATAACTAATAAATAAAATGGTCTTTTAGTTTAACATTTTGGCCAAATTGTTGTAAGCCCTTGAGCCAAACTTCACGGCAGACCACGTTCAAGGGTCCCTACACTAATATAAATTCTTAATAACCTGTGCATTGCCAAGAAGAATGATTTATAATAAATCTGTCAATATGAGTGGCAATGCACAGGTTATTAAGAATTTATATTAGTGTAGGGACCCTTGAACGTGGTCTGCCGTGAAGTTTGGCTCAAGGGCTTACAACAATTTGGCCAAAATGTTAAACTAAAAGACCATTTTATTTATTAGTTATTTATACATGTATATTTAGGCACTGTACCGTATATAAGTTCTTCTGGATGTGCACTGAGCTTTGTCTGTGTTTTATGTTATGTCTCTGGTTTTAAATATAAATTGCCATGCTCAGTAGCACTCCTCTGTGAAACTTATATGCTTATATATATGTTGTGGGTATTTTGGGGGTTCAATTTGAGCTTGTAGGTGTTCTGTATGGCTTATTCACAACTACTTCATTTGGTAAACTAGATGCTTGTTTTTTATTTATTTTTATTTTTAAACTGTCTGACTTCGTTTACTGTACAGTATATCCCCTGTAATGGCTTTCTGTACAAGCACTGTAACACCCTTTTGTTATATTACACTTCAAATGTATTAAGTACTCTCAGTGCATTCTAATTCAGCCTATTGCCCTTATTTTCAGAGACATTTTGCGAAATTGTATTTTTGTTCATTTATATATTTTTCGAGGAACCTGGTATTCCCGAGGTGTAAGTCCTTAAATGAATCCTTGTGCTGGCAGTGTAATTGGGTATTATGTGAGGGCTTTTGGCGGTTTACAGTATGCTCATTTTCGTGCCCTGCTGGGAGGTGAGACATGAACTTTAACACGTACACACACACACACACACACACTCACATACACTCACATGCATGTGGGCATGTGTGTACTTGACAGTAACATTTTCAGGAATGCTCCATTTTTGTCAACACTATAAAAATAGTGTCTCTATTTGTAGACAGTCATGGTAGTTGGATTTAACCTCTTGTTTGCTGGATGGACCAATAATGCAGTTTCAAACCTTTATGGCGGGAGTTAATATTTTTTGCTACACACATTGAACCCATTCATGCTCTTTCACTCGCTGTTCATATGATATCTGCAATTGTTTAATGCCTCTCGCGTGTAATTTCATCTAGGAAGAAAGTATAAATATGAAAGAATTCCCTCTCATTCAAATTCCGTAGACCCAATATCCAAGATTGATAGAAATAGCCGCACAGTAACTACGTTATATAAAAAAAATCTGCTCCACAATAAGAACAGAAAAGGAACGAGCCGCTCAGCTATCCTGGATGCTTTTGTAGAGATTTATTGGACCCAAGGTGTAATCTTCAGACAAGTAAATTGGCATTTGAGGGGTGTCACAAACAATAATGTACTACATCTTGCACTACAACATACAGATGTCCAAAAGCTATTACAAAGCAAGCGCTGCACTAAAATTGTATGAAAGTAATAGTGTAGTGTGTATGTGACTGGTAACCAAAGTACTGCTTTTTTTTTTTCATCTATTTGTTTCCGTCGCCTCTGCCCGCATTCTAATAAAACTACAGCAACTCTAGAAATGTAATTCTCTGGTATCGGCACAATACCAGGGGATTTTAGTTATAACTCAGAGGGAGTATAATTCTATATTGAATTGTGTTATGCTGAATCGTTTCACGCAGTAGTGGTAGCAGAAGATCATGATTAAATCCCAGCTACCCGTTCGGCCTAGAAGTCATTCGGTCACACTGTCTTTATTTTCGGAGATTTGTTTTCTTCTGTTTTAAAGGGGAAATATGTTGTGAGTTCAATGCATTCAAAGTATTAGGTAACATAACATAACTCTCAATTTAATAATTATTTCAAAATGAAGGATAGGTGTTTCCATTTCTAGTTCTGATTTCATGCAATTTGCAAGTGAATATACACATCCAAGCGAGACCTGCTGTTGATTATTCAGTGTTTGTTGCTATTACACTGTACAGCACACGGCCCAGATTTACTAAACAACAGTAATTGGTGTTTTCTCTTTTTGCCCCCATGTTTACCAAGCCTAGAAAAGTGTCTGTACTCTGTCCTTGCCTTGTTATGGTATGCAATGTATTCAAATATATTGAAATGCATGCAAAATCCATTTCTATTCTGTGAGATTTCTCTTTCAGCGCCCATGAATATATAAGTCCATAAAGAAGTATAGAAAGGCAGACAATTTAAATTCCAGTATGGTCATAGGGAACTTTAAAGCAACATGCCCACCTCTTCTGGAAGCAGGGGCTCGCCAGAGCTGGACCGAGATTATTTCTGCCCTGGGGACTCCCTGCTTCCTGAGATACTGTTACGCCGGTGCTGCCCGCAGACCAGACCCGTCCCCTGTGCTGAGGTGGGACGTAGGGATACACGCACCCGCAGCAAAGGGAGCGCGTCCGGAGTGTGGTGTTAGTGTTGCCAGGCCAGGTATAGTAAGGAAGACAATACTTGCCGGTACCGGTAGTAGAGGAAGAGTAGTTATTGCTGTTGCCAAGGTCAGGGATTGGAGAGTTGCGGAAGGTCGAAGGTATAAGCCGTGTTTCAGGGATGCCAGAAGTCACGAAGTCCAAGTAGAGCCAAAGTCGAGAGCCACAGGGGGTAGTCGTCCAATCCGCGTCAATACCTGACGAGTCACTGAGAGAGTAGTCAAATGCTTCCATACAGAACTATGTCGAGCAACAAGTGATGGGAAGCACAGGCATAATAAGGCTGGGCAGGCCAATGGGAAAAGGGGGCAGGCCTGCAAGGAGTCCTCCCTGATAGGAGGGAGGTGTTACAGCCCAGCTGAGTGTAGTCATTGATTTGCATGGAACTGTGTGATGCTTGGGGGCGACGCCTTACTGCAGGAGCAGTGGTTAAAAGTGCTCTGTTAGGCGTGTGCTCTGTAAGCTGGGAATGCATGCACATAACGTCTGGGGCTGGCGTGCGTGTGTGCGTGGATTCGGTGACTGATGCGCGTATGCGCATGGGTCAGTGACAGACGCACATGTGCGCATTGAGCGCGGAGCCGGAGACACACGCAGAGGCTGCGGTTCAACAGGCACCTCTTTGGTTGGTGTAATCCTGTGATGGCGAGGAGCCAGAATGCCAGTGGCAGACAACGGGGGTATGTGGGAATTGCGCTGCAGGCGCTTGGACGCCTGAGTACCGACGGGAGGTGAGTAATGGTCGCGCTGACGGCGCTGAGACACCAGATTCCTTACAGTACCCCCCCCCTTCAGGAACGGCCTCAGGACGGTCCTTAAATGGTTTGTTCTGGAACTTCTTCCTGAAAGTCTTCAGAAGAACCGGAGCGTGGATATCACAAAGTGGAACCCAAGACCTTTCTTCTGGGCCGAAACCCTTCCGGTGCACGAGGAACTGCAGTTGACCCCTGGATATGCGAGAATCCAGCAGGGACTGGACCTCATACTCTTCCCTATTCTGGGTAATAACCGGATCAGGCCTCCGGTTATGGTTGGGGAAGAAATGACTGGATACGAATGGCTTGAGTAGAGATGTGTGAAACACGTTTGGTATTATCATGCTGTCGGGAAGTTGAAGCTGGAATGCTACCGGATTAATCGGTTCAATTATCGGAAAAGGGCCCAGGAACCTCGGCGCCAATTTTGGGGAAGGTACCTTCAAATAAATGTTTCTTGAGGACAGCCATACCATATCCCCTGGCTTGTACCTGGGTGCCGGGCGGCGGTGGCGATCCGCCTGATGTTTGGCCCGTTGAGAGGCGGTAAGAAGAGCAGACTGAATCTTGGACCATGCTGATTGCAGAGATGAGACGCGGTCGTCTACGGCCGGAACTCCGGAAGGAATGTTGGAGACGGGAAGACATGGGGGATGAAAACCGTAATTGATGAAAAATGGCGACTCTCGGGTGGACTCGTTGGTAGCGGAGTTAAAAGCATATTCAGCCCATGGCAAAAGTTGTGCCCAATCATCCTGAGTATTGGAAATGAAACACCTCAGGTATTTTTCCAGGGACTGATTGACCCTTTCTGTTTGACCGTTGGACTGAGGATGGTAAGCTGAGGAAAAAGAAGAGATCCCTAGTCTTTTGGTAAAAGTTCTCCAAAACCTGGATACGAACTGTGACCCTCTGTCAGACACGATGGACGAAGGAATACCATGAATGCGAAAGATGTGATCAGTGAAGATATCAGCAAGGGCGGCTGAGGTGGGAAGTCCTTTGAGCGGGATAAAGTGAGCCATCTTTGAAAAACGATCCACCACCACTAAAATCGTATTCATCCCTTTGGACCTGGGCAACTTCACAATAAAATCCATTGATATGTGTGACCATGGACGTTCTGGGATGGGCAGAGGAAGAAAAAGACCGTGAGGCCTTTGATGAATTGTCCTGTTTTGCTCACAGACCGGACAAGCGTGCGTATATTCGAAAATGTCTTTGGACATCTTGGGCCACCAAAAGTTGCGACGTATAAGGTCCAAAGTCTTTTTGTAGCCAGGATGACCAACTGCTCTCGAGGCATGTCCCCAATCCAGAACCTCTGGTATGAAATTAGGTCTCACGAAGAGCTTGCCCCTGGGGACCTTCAGGTTCTTTGGAATGGACCATTGTGACTTGACGATCTTGTCAAAGCTTCTGAAGGAAGATGAGGCGAAAATCTTCTTGTGAGGTAAAATGGTCTCCATGGAATCTTCTGGTCTCTCTTTGGAAGAATGTTGTCTTGAGAGTGCATCTGCTTTGACATTTTTAGTCCCAGGAATGTACGACAGTTGGAAATTAAATCTGGAAAAGAACAAAGACCAGCGTGCTTGTCTTGGACCCAGACGGCGAGCGTTCTCTATAATAAATTCTTATGGTCGGTGAGGATAGTGAATGGTTACCTCGACCCTTCCAGGAGATGCCTCCATTCTTGAAGTGCCATTTTAACGGCCAGTAACTCTCTGTTCCCCACGTCGTAGTTCCTCTCCGCTGAGGTAAATTTCTTTGAAAAGAATGCACAGGGATGCAATTTTTCTTGGGATGAAGGTCTCTGGGATAGAATGGCACCGGTGCCAGAATCAGAGGCGTCCACCTCCAACACGAAAGGGAGATCAGTGTTGGGGTGATGGAGAACCGGTGCGGACACAAAAGCCTCCTTAAGAGTGTTGAAGGCGGTAATGGTGTAAGGAATCCACTCCTTGCTTTTACTATAGTCTTGCAGACATCTGCAGTTGCAAGCTTCCTCTGGCAATCAATGGCACATGTGCTGTCTCTCATTGCAGCTTCTGCTCTGTGCCCTATCATTGGAGGAATGCTCACACACCCTCCTCCTGTGATTGGATCTCCGCCCTTTATACCCTGGACGTTACAGTCTCTGCCACAAGCCGCTCTGGCTTGTATCCTGGTGTACTAACTTCTCTAGTTCTTATCCCTAGTTCCTGAGGCCGCCTGCTAGTTCCATGCGGGGGCCCGTTCCGGAGTTCTCTGCTGAAGCGTTGTTTCCTGTGGCCGCCTGCTAGTTCCATGCGGGGGCCCGTTCCTGACTTCTCTGCTGAAGCGTTGTTTTCTAAGGCCGCCTGCTAGTCCCATGCGGGAGCCCGTTTCTGACTTCTGTGCTGAAGCGTTGGTTTCCCGATGCTGCCCTGCGGTGTATTCGGCCAGCCTGCTGTCTCCTCCTGCTGAGACCGGCGTCATGGGCCGAGGCCGCTCCTCACGAAGAGGCCACTCCCGCGCTCACGCTCCTAAGCTGAAGCGGGAAACTCCTGACTACCTGTTGCCGAACTCCTGCTTGAATAACAACGATGCTGCCTTCTCCAATCCTGACCCTGCTACGTACGACTACGAACTGCGCACTCCGGATCAGTCTGCGCGGACTAAGGTCGGTGATTATATAACCCCACCTCAGCCCCGCGGTCCGGTCCCGGTTTGTGGCGAGCACAATCGTAACAGTATGCTCGGCCCCACAAAACCGGACCGCGCCGTGGCGGGGGTTGGTAAATTTTTTTACTGTACCTATGTCCCAGGCTGCGGACCAGTCCCTGTTTGGAAGACCATACCTGTTTGAGAGACTGCCTCCGCCTGAGAGTGAGTTCTTATATAAAGGTTTAACCCCTCTGGAAAGACTGATTCGTAAAGAACTCCTTATTCGATCTCAGCAATTTAAAGAGGAAAGAAAGACTCAACAGGCCCTGTCCTCCCAGATGCACCTTGCTATTTCCACCCCAGATCGAAAGACTCTAGATCAGATTCTAGATGCCGCCCGTGTGTTATACTAAGATCTTAAGTGAGCGGGACCCTCTTCTCTCTGCCTACGCACTTTCTAATCACAATTTCTATGCTGCCAGTCCTGTTACTAAACCTGTGGGGTTACCACCCTCTCCTAAGAAACGCCAAACCATCTCCCTGTCACTCCCCGCTAAGGAAGAAGCTGACACGGTCCCTAGTCCTGAGTTAACCTCCCTGGGTTCTGTCCCCGAGGTTATTCCTGTCTTAACCCCTGCTAGTCAGGCCTATGAGTCCCCCACTGTAAATCCCTGCATCCCCCAGGTCAGTGTATCTTCCCTAGCACCAGAAAATGAATCCTGTTTGCCCTCTCGTTCTAAACCAGAATTTCTACGCTCTGTTCCCGAGGTTATTTCTGTTTTAACCCCTGCTAGTCTGCTATTTGAGGTCCCCACTGTTAACCCTTGTATCCCGCAGACTAAGCTGAGGTCTCTAGGGCAAGAAGCTGAAAACCCTATGTCCCCACTCTCGGAGACTAGCGTATCTTCTCCTGATTCTCGGGTACAGCCTAACTTAACCCTTGAGGTTTTTCCTATGTTAACCCCTGCAGGTCAGCTCTGTGAACCTCCCTTGGTAATCCCTGTAGTCCGCCAGTCAAGGGCACCTCCTTAGTTTCAGAGGATGAACCCCTTATGTCCCCTGACTCAGCTAAAATTCTCGGGGCTATGCCCCCTGAACTTTCGGCAATAATACTGGCTCCAGTTAAAAGTATTCTGGAACCGTTTGTTTCCCTAAGCCTGTTCGCAGAATCCCCACTCCTAGGTATGTCGCTTACCCAGTCTGTCACTCAGAGAGCTGAAATTCCTGCTTCTGAGCATAGACCCCTTTCCGTGGAATCTGTAGTCGTTTCTGATGTCCTAGACACTTTTTCCCAAATACCCACTTCAGAGACCAGCACAGTTGTGGTTGCCCCCCTTGTACTGTCTGTGTTCTCCTCTTCTCAAATCCTAGGGTTAAAAGCGAACAGTACATATTATGCCCCTTTCCAAGTGACCCCTTCTGAGATCAGCGTATCTGCTGTGACTCCCTTAGTACAATTACAGTTAGGGCCCTCCTTTTTGAAGGATCAGGTTTTCAAATTTCAAACTCCTTTTTCCCCTTATTTTGTGAACCTGCAGTCCCTTCTCACTGTAGTTAAAGGTTCTCCAGCAGCCGCTGAGTTAAGCTCTGCCGCTGCTAAAACTTCTGTTGTAGAAGCAACCTTCCCTAGTTCACTTCCTGTCCTTGACTCTAAGTCTGTCTCCTTGGGACCGGGGACAGCTATTAGCGTCTCTTCTACGGTCCCTCAGGCTATCACTTCAGAGATCAGCTTATCTGCCCCTGATCCCTTACTACGCTCTGAGTCTCCCCTTATGGCTTCTAGGGTCTCCCCAGCACTCCCTGTGTTAACCCTTGGCTTCTCTCTGACTCCTGAGATAGAGCCTGACTGCCTGCTCTCCACCTCTGCGGTAGTCTGTGAGATGCCTATCACCTTTACTAAGATTCCTGTTTTGCAAGGTATTTCTCCTATTAAGTCTGTGATACCTGCAATTCCTTTAATTGGTTCTAAGACCCCTATCACTGAGTCTCCTATGGAGTCTGATGCTCTCACTAGGGATTCTCAGGGACCCAATTCAGAAACAAGCACAATGTTCTCTGATCTTATTACAGCAGCTAGTTCAGTTCCTGCTGGTTTTCAATCACCCACTTCAGTGACAAGCAAGATGTCCCTTGTTTCTATTGGAAAGTCTACCCCAGTTTCTTTCATGGATCATGCCACAGCCTCCGGGATGTTTAAAGATGACTTTAAGTCTGGAATACCCACTCCTTTAATAATACTGTTTCACGCTGATTCGCCCACAGTATTTGGGGTATCCACTACTGACTGTATGTCTACTACCACGAACTCAGGGGTATCGCATTTGGAACTTTCAGTAATACCCGCTGTGTCTCTTTTTTCAGAAGACCCCGTCTTTAAAATGGAATTATATTTCCCTGTGTCTCCCACAATACTTGGGGCACTTACTATTGACTGTCCTGTTACAAAACTTGGGTTACCTCTCAGGAAGGTGTCTGGAGCTACCGATGTTAAGAACCCTATGTTTAAAACAGTAATATCTGGCATTTCTTCTCCCACAGTATCAGGCGAGACCTGGGTACCTGGGACCTCCACTCCTAAGCCAAGCTCTAGTTCTCTGTTTTCCTTCTCTGTGTTGGAGGTACCCAGTGTTAACCCCAAGACTTCTATTCCTAACCTGGTTGCACCGCTTACCTGGATTCCTGCTTTCTCAGATAAGATCTGTTTTCTCACCTTTCAAACAGAGTCTTTACTTGCAGGTTTCTGTGCGGTGTCTGAAGTGTCCTTTCTGGATTGCATGTCTTCATTCTCTAGGATGAAGATATTCATGCTGGACCTGTTTGCTTTGCCTGAGGCATCCATCCCTGTTCTTGATAGCCCCACTATGGGTTTGGACGTGCTATCCCCTACTGTCTCCATGATGCTTACTATGCCCTTCGCCAAGGCCATAACTTCGGATTTGATTCCCCCAAAATTTCAGAGGCCAAAGGAGGCGGATCCTGCAACTGCATGTACCACAACCAACAATTACGTAAACACTACTACCAGCTCTCTCGAATTGCTTGGGATTACAAGCCTGGTTCGTATCAAGACTACTGCTCCAATATCTTGCAGTGAACCCGCCCGCCCAATACCCTCGCTAACCACCGCCCTGAATTCCTTGGGAGCTACAGACTCTCGCAACTTCGTACATGCTGATTCCACCAAAGCCATTGTCTGCACCGAATTCCCCAATGTCATTTTTGTCCGACAATCAGTGTCTTGTGTTCCGTATTCTTGGACTATTACTATGCACCGGACACCTGGCTGCTGCCCTTCTGATGTCCCTATTCCGGAGTTCCCTGGTCCCATTGCCCGTGTACCAAAAACCGCAGTGCCACCACTGTTCTTTGCGGCACTCGCCAATGTACACCTGGATTTTGGACCTAAATCTCGCATGAGACACTTCAGGAACAACTCAATGTCTCCCAGACCTATGAATGGTCCTGCCCACCCAGGCCTCTCACCAAGTGGTGGGAGCACTGTAAGGAATCCCAACAAACCGTGGGCTTTCAACACCACCTCTCGCCTAAGGAGGTTTAGAAATAACTCCATGTCCCCCAAATCTGTGATGGACCTTGTTCGTCCGGAGGTCTCACCTAAAGGGGGGGGTACTGTAAGGAATCCACTCCTGGCTTTTACTATAGCCTTGCAGACATCTGCAGTTGCAAGCTTCCTCTGGCAATCAATGGCACATGTGCTGTCTCTCATTGCAGCTTCTGCTCTGTGCCCTATCATTGGAGGAATGCTCACACACCCTCCTCCTGTGATTGGATCTCTGCCCTTTATATCCTGGGCGTTGGCACTGAAACGATGCTGCCTTCTCCAATCCTGACCCTGCTACGTACGACTACGAACTGTGCACTCCGGATCAGTCTGCGCGGACTAAGGTCGGTGATTATATAACCCCACCTCAGCCCCGCGGTCCGGTCCCAGTTTGTGGCGAGCACAATCGTAACAAATGGCCTCTGGTGACCAAACCGACGGATCGGCCCCCTTCTTCGTAAGGGCTGTTATAGGTGCAACAATTCTGGAGAAATTACGGATAAACTTGCGATAGTAGTTCGCAAATCCCAGGAAGCGCTGGACGGATTTAAGAGAGTCGGGTCTAGGCCAGTTAGTAACAGCTTTTAATTTGTCTGTATCCATTATGAAATCATCGCTGGAAATAATGTAGCCTAGAAACTGGGTCGAAGTCTGATGGAAGGTACATTTCTCCATCTTGGCATATAATCGATGTTCACGAAGGCGAGAGAGCACGTAAGATGTATGAAAGATGTGGTCCTGTAAATCCTTCGAAAAAATCAGGATATCATCCAGATAAACTATGACGAAGTCGTTGAGTACTTTGCGGAAGACATCGTTAATGAAATCTTGAAAAACGGCCGGAGCATTATACAGTCCGAAGGGCATCACAAGGTATTCGTAGTGGCCACTACGCGTGTTGAAGGCCGTTTTCCATTCATCTCCTTGATGTATGCGTACGAGATTATAAGCTCCCCTGAGGTCAAACTTGGAGAAGACTTTGGCACCTTGCAACCTATCAAAAAGTTCAGTGATAAGGGGGAGTGGATATCGATTCTTTACGGTGATGCGGTTAAGCCCTCTATAATCAATACAAGGTCTTAAAGTTCCGTCCTTCTTCTTTACGAAGAAGAACCCTGTCCAGCTGGTGAAGTAGACTGGTGAATAAAACCTTTCTTCAGGTTCTCCTGGATGTACTCGTCCATAGCCTTAGTTTCGGGGAGAGACAGAGGGTAAGTCTTGGACTTAGGTAATGTGTAACCATGAATCAGGTCAATAGGACAGTCATATGACCTGTGAGGGGGTAGAAGGTCTGATTGTACCTTATTAAATACGTCCAGAAACTGGTGGTAAACCGTAGGGAGGTTCGTCTCAGGAACGGTGGTATTCGCTAGGAGTCGCGGTGGTTCGTCTGACCTTGGTTCCCAAGTGATGGGGTTGGTGGATGCCCAATTGATCTGTGGGTTGTGTAGTTGCAACCATGGCAATCCTAGGGTTATGGGTGTTCCAGGAGCCTGGATTACGTCAAGGGTCAGGGTCTCCTTGTGATTATCAGAGGAAAGTACAACCGGAACCGTCTCTAATGAGTGGATGCCCATCAATTCCGACCAAGGCGATGGGGATCTTTTTCTCCACGAGCAGTATCTGGTAGTGTTTGGCGAACTCATGATCCACGAAATTGCCTCCGGCTCCGGAGTCTATGAAGGCTACTGTGGAGACGCGGAACTTACGGCCTGAGAGGCACACGAGTATAGTGAGTTTCTTAGGGAATCCTTTTTGGGGAAGAGGACGAGGAGACATAACATCCAGGGAGAGCCCCTTCATTCTCACTGGGTGTTCCCGTTTTCCGGAGATGGAGGACATTCTTGGGTCAGATGTTTTTGCAGGTCCGCAATAATAGCACAATTCCCCAGCGCGGCGGAATTGCCGTATTGGTGTGCGAACCCGTTGAACCCCCAACTGCATCGGTTCGGATGACTCCAAGGAAGGACAGGGCAGCGTAGTGGACCTGGGGACTGTAGTAGTGCTGAGAGAGGGAGACAAAGAGGTTACCGAGCGAGTGCGCTGGCGCTCCGTGCGGCGTACCTGAATACGTTGGTCCACTCTAATCGCCAGAGTGATGAGATCCTCCAAAAGACCTGGCCTGGGTTGGAGAGCAAGTGCATCCTTGATGCTGTCTGACAGTCCTTGCCAGAATACGGCGACGTAGGCCTCCTGTTCCCAGTTGGTCTCTGCTGCAAGGGTCCGGAACTCTATGGCGTATTAAATCACCAGTCTTCGCCCTTGAGTAATCTGTAAAAGAGAAGAAGACGCCACAACCCGACGTGCGGGGGAATCAAACACCTGCCTGAATTCCGTCTTGAAGGCTGAGTAATTCTGGGTAAGGTCATCTCGCAGCTCCCAGATTGGGGAGGCCCAAGCCAGTGTGCTACCCGTCAACAGATTATAAATGTAGGCCACCTTCTTCCGGCCAGTAGAAAACTGGTGGGGGGCCATTTCAAACTGTACCTCACATTGATTAATGAAGCCCCGAAAATCTTGAGATTCACCTGCGTAAGGTTTGGGGTTAGGAATCCACATATCGGAGGAGCATGTGGTAGCTACCCCTGCAACCTGAGTGGAGGTTGTGGGCGCAGAGGCGTCGGGTACCTGAATCGACAGTGTGGCTAGTTGTTGTGTTAGCGCCACAATTTGATCGGCCATGACTTGATTCTGCTGAAGCAGATTCGTGGAAATCATACTTTATTCAGTCTGGTCTGCGTCTTGTGGGCTCGACATAATGTTACGCCGGTGCTGCCCGCAGACCAGACCCGTCCCCTGTGCTGAGGTGGGACGTAGGGATACACGCACCCGCAGCAAAGGGAGCGCGTCCGGAGTGTGGTGTTAGTGTTGCCAGGCCAGGTATAGTAAGGAAGACAATACTTGCCGGTACCGGTAGTAGAGGAAGAGTAGTTATTGCCGTTGCCAAGGTCAGGGATTGGAGAGTTGCGGAAGGTCGAAGGTATAAGCCGTGTATCAGGGATGCCAGAAGTCACGAAGTCTAAATAGAGCCGAAGTCGAGAGCCAGAGGGGGTAGTCGTCCAATCCGCGTCAATACCTGACGAGTCACTGAGAGAGTAGTCAAATGCTTCCATACAGAACTATGTCGAGCAACGAGTGATGGGAAGCACAGGCATAATAAGGCTGGGCAGGCGAATGGGAAAAGGGGGCAGGCCTGGAGGACTGCAAGGAGTCCTCCCTGATAGCTGGGCTGTAACACCTCCCTCCTGAGTGTAGTCATTGATTTGCATGGAACTGTGTGATGCTTGGGGGCGACGCCTTACTGCAGGAGCAGTGGTTAAAAGTGCTCTGTTAGGCGTGTGCTCTGTAAGCTGGGAATGCATGCACATAACGTCTGGGGCTGGCGTGCGTGTGTGCGTGGATTCGGTGACTGATGCGTGTATGCGCATGGGTTCAGTGACAGACGCACGTGTGCGCATAGAGCGCGGAGCCGGAGACACACGCAGAGGCTGCGGTTTAACAGGGACCTCTTCGGTTGGTGCAATCCTGTGAGGCGAGAAGCCAGAATGCCAGTGGCAGACAACGGGGATATTTGGGAATTGCGCTGCAGGCGCTTGGACGCCTGAGTACTGACGGGAGGTGAGTAATGGTCGCGCTGACGGCGCTGAGACACCAGATTCCTTACAGATACTTACCGGAGAAGGCTATGCCGAAACTTCATGGACGCTTAAATCCCCCACGCGACGCGGGCCAATAGAAAGCAACGATGGCTGATGTTGAGGCTTCCAATTGACCAACGCGACGTGTAAGATTTAAACCTCTATTTTGTTTCCAGAAAAAACAAAACAGATAAAGTGCGCAAAATTACTATTTCTATTGTTTATACCCTTCACCACCTTTGTGTTAGATATACAAAATAATACAACCTCTAAATCGATTGGTGATCTGCAGCTATGTGATTAGGGATATACACCCCTAGGCAACTGAAACACAAAAAAAGACAACAGCGCAAACGCCCATAGTGAAGTTTGTAAAAATATATGAATATATATTGTTAGGGTATTATATCTGCGTACATCAGATAGGTAGGTTTACAGCATTTCATGTGCAATACATGAGTTACCAATCGTCGCACTGCCACCGCCAGACATCAGGAGTTCTCCTTCCCAGCCTCCAAGGTAAGCCGTCACGATCGTGATGTGGAGCCTCCACTGCGGTGCTGTGTTCTAATCGATATCTTTGCCTGGTTACTGCCGTCGCTTTCGCTCGGTCCTCAGATCTGCCGCCGTCTGCAGCTGCCTCCCGCACCTCAGATCACTGAGTTAGTATGTCACGTGTCCCGCGGGGTTTTGCGACCGGCCGCAAAGGGAGATGCGTGACGTAAAGTGTGATGGTATCTTTACTGCAGCATACCGAATACAGCTTTTTCCATGAAATAAGTCCAATGAGGATGTACCACGCAGATTGTGGAAATACAGTTCTAGGACTAATAAAATTCTATATCCAACGCGTTTCGAAGAAGAAGCTCACGCTTCGAAACGCGTTGGATATAGAATTTTATTAGTCCTAGAACTGTATTTCCACAATCTGCGTGGTACATCCTCATTGGACTTATTTCATGGAAAAAGCTGTATTCGGTATGCTGCAGTAAAGATACCATCACACTTTACGTCACGCATCTCCCTTTGCGGCCGGTCGCAAAACCCCGCGGGACACGTGACATACTAACTCAGTGATCTGAGGTGCGGGAGGCAGCTGCAGACGGCGGCAGATCTGAGGACCGAGCGAAAGCGACGGCAGTAACCAGGCAAAGATATCGATTAGAACACAGCACCGCAGTGGAGGCTCCACATCACGATCGTGACGGCTTACCTTGGAGGCTGGGAAGGAGAACTCCTGATGTCTGGCGGTGGCAGTGCGACGATTGGTAACTCATGTATTGCACATGAAATGCTGTAAACCTACCTATCTGATGTACGCAGATATAATACCCTAACAATATATATTCATATATTTTTACAAACTTCACTATGGGCGTTTGCGCTGTTGTCTTTTTTTGTGTTTCTATTTTGTTTCCCTGGAATGGATAGTACCAGTGACACCTTTCCCGGTAACTATTTTGGGAACCGGGAGGTCCCCGGAGCTGCCATTAATGTGGTTCAGCTCCGGAGAAATTCTGCTTCCTATCAATATTTTAAAAAAATAGTAAGAAAAAGGGCAAGCGAATCTGCTCCTCTAATATTTATTTGACTAAAAGATGCTGACCTGCAGAACACTTGTGTGAACTTGTAAAATAATAATATATTCTTCATATTTTATTCTCCAAACTACTGTATATTGTTGGAATCTCCAGTCACATCATCTGGTGAGCTAATTTTCAGCTAGGCCCATCCCTTGCTTTATATTCTCTATGATTATCCAATCAGGAAACTGACCATGCACTTTACATTGTAAACCTATTTTATTTTCTATTGCTAGAGCAACTAGGTCACATCATCATAGCCCACTACTACCATTCTGTGTGTTTCCTGACTCCGTGCATGGCTTGCTTTTGACCTCTACGTCTGTCTGGTTCCTTGCTGTTTTAAAGAGGCAATACGTATATTTTTGACGTGAAACTTCTATGCTGGCATCTACCATATGAAAATTTCCCTTGGAGTAAATTGCCTTGTTGGTGACAGAAATGCACTCCCGGAAGTGACATCACTGTTGGCAGAAAAGGCCACCCGCGCTCTGCGCAGTAGGCGCCGCTGATGGCGTGCCTGCACACACCGCCTCAGCACTCCATCCGGATTTTGCAGAAGGTGCCG
Organism: Ascaphus truei; assembly: GCF_040206685.1. Classification (NCBI taxonomy): domain Eukaryota; kingdom Metazoa; phylum Chordata; class Amphibia; order Anura; family Ascaphidae; genus Ascaphus; species Ascaphus truei. The sequence goes on along the minus strand of NC_134484.1, from coordinate 408,600,173 downwards.
GATGGGCGTGCACACGGGCAGACGCACCACAGGAGGAAAACAGAGACACACACAAAGACACACAGACATAGAGACAGACACACACACACACAGGGATGCACCCACAGAGATGCACACAGAGACACACACACAAGGAATTCAGTTACTATACATATAGAAGTGCAAATGGGTAAAACAGGGTGTGTGTGCCACGCATGCACATTCTAAATCAAACTTCTTTGCTTTTTGTCACTGAAATTGTGTTTTGATTTTTAATTTAAAACATCACCATCTCAAATACAATCTCTGTGACAAAACAGTGACAAAACACAAAGAAGTTTCACTTAAAATGCGCGTGCTCGCACACATACTTTTTTTTATACAGGATAGAAGCAGGGGATCTCCGAAGCAGAACCCCATTCATTTCAGCTACAGGGACCCCTTACTTCCAGAAAAAGCCTTGAAAAGCAACACAACAAAAGCAACACCCCCCAGCAACTAAAAGAAATGGCAAGAGACTGCATGGGGAAGTTCATTACCCTCCCCAAGAAAGCAATGCCACGACGAACAAAAAATGAGGAAAAAGCACCAGGATTCCAAGATGGCTGGTGCAGCATGCACTCCAGCAGGCAAGGGACTTGGCAGCAGAGGAGAAAAACAGCCTGAAACATGGAGCAGGACTGAGTATGCAGAAACTGAGGAGGGAACAGAGGTTTTGCAAACTCCCTGTCAGACAAGCACAGCTGCAGTTGCTGACAAGCTCAGGAGATGTCTGAATGCAGGGGAGAAAAGCAGCAATGGAGGCGGAGGAGGACTGGGGAAGGAGAAGAGACACATGCAGGAGGTGAGAAAGGGGAAATGGAGCAGGGGAAGATTACAGAGAAGGCGAGGAGGAAAAAGTGCAGTGCTCTCTCTAATAAAGCAAGCATTGCAGTAAAAGAAAAACAAAGAGGAAAAATGAGGCAGAAGAGAGAGAAAGTGAGCCAGAAGGGGACATAAGTGGCAAAAAGCATAACTACTGTATAGTGGTATTACATTAATGAAAGAAGAATTAGCTGCCACAGTAAGAGAATGTATGGAACCACTATGACACATACAAACAAAGTTAAAGAAGCAATAAAGGAAGTAAAAGATCATATTGCACAGGTAACATCACAAATGATGCAAACTGAAGGGTCAATGAATATAATACCATCTGACGTTGAAATACTACAAAAAAAGGTCAAAGACATGTACCTGTATGAACAACAAACATATTTACATACAAAAATACAGGATCTAGAGAACAGATCAAGGTGTAACAACCTAAGAAATAATTGGTTTACCAGATAATTTAATGGGAGAAAAATTACTCAAATTCATCCAGATTGAATTACCCTGTCTTCTGGGAATAGAAGAAAAACTGCTACCACTGCAAATAGAGAGAGTGCATCGGATTGGAACACCTAGAGACAAGGGGTGTGCATGCCCAGTTATTTTGAAACTGCTTAATTTCCAGGACAAACTAATGATATTAAGACACTTCAGGAAGGTGCCGCAACTCAATTGGGGCAGTTAAAAACGGTTGATCTTTCAAGATTTCTCGGTGGAGGTAGCAAAAGCGAGAAAAGATTTCTCACATATCTGCGACACTCTCTTTAAGAATAAAGGGACGTTTGCTTTAATGTACCCGGCCAGATTGAGAATATTCTTGGAGCAAGGCACTAAGAACTACGAATCGCCTAAAGAAGCGGAAAAATGGATGAAAGAGACATTGTGGAAGAAGGGATCCGGTGAGACAGCAGACTTGTCACCGCCCGCCAAATCACCGAACAGTTCAGAAAAAGCCCCGCTTGCGGCTGCAATGAGTGAAAGACAGCAAAGAGACAGTATACAAAGATAAGACAGGACAAACGTGTCCTAGTATGCTATCAGTCAAGGGTTATATATCTAAAGTGTTAGATAAAGATAAAAAGGTTAAGAAATAGTTAATGGTCATAGGTGGTTGGGTTTAAGAAACAAATTCAAATAGAAATTGATATTATTGTTATGTAAAATGCTGGAAGTCGAAAGTAGAAATGGAAGCAATTATGCTTTACAATGTGTTGTATGGGTTTTGTTTACTGTTTTCCCTGTTTATCTTCCCATCCCCTTCCCAAGTAGCAACTAAACTAGCCGAATTACGGAAATGGTCAAAACACAGGAAGAAGGTACCCTCTCTCCAAAAATCAAAAAGATATTTGGGAATAATGTCTAAAAACAGATTTATATTGTGGAACGTGGGTGGAATAAACTCACCAATTAAGAGAGAGAAAATTCTAAAACACTTGCAGCTTTTAAAAGTAGAAGTAATCTTCCTGCAGGACACACATTTGATTGAGTCCGAACATGAAACTAAAAAATAGCTGTGTACAAGCTTGCCACTACTCCTCATTCAATAGCAAAGCAAGGGGAGTATTGCTCAGAAAGGGTTTGATGGTAGAAGTTTTATCTGAAGAAATAGACCCCCAGGAACGATATATAATCTTAGAAATGAGGGTGGCAAAAGAAAAGATTATGCAACATATATGCACCAACAATTTACTGTAAAACCTTCTTTGCCAAAATCATTCATATACTTAGCAAATTCAATAAGGAAAAAATGATGGTGGGTGACAATTTTAATATACATTAGTTAACATTCACTTAGATAGAAAAAGTGAATAAAAGAGACAAAAGTATATCAAACCAGTGCTAGGGATGGCCTCAATAAAGAATTTACTTAATTTAGAAGACGCATGGAGAGCATTGTATCCATTGGGGCAAGAATGTACCTGTGTTTCAAAGGCACATCCTACCCTGTCTAGGTTAGATTATTTTCTTGTGGCAGCAAATCTAGTTGAAAGAATAACATCTTCAGAAATTGAAACTATAAGTCTGTCAGATCATGCCCCCATCAGATTTGACCTAAATCATAAGATAAAGAAAGGCAGCTGTAGGAAATGGAGATTTCCAACAAATTTGATTAATAATGAAAAATTCAAAGAAGCAATTATATTAATGTGAGAAGATTTTGAAAAGAATAACAGTCAGCACAAAGATAATGTGTTATTGTTTTGGGACACAGCAAAAGCAGTGTTAAGTGTAAACCTGATTGTGTATACTGCCCACTGACAACAAGAAATGAACAGAAAATATCTACAGGTGTACAGTACAGTATAAGGAACTTTTTAAAGCATTTTCTAAATATTAAGCAAATACTGTATGTCCACCGCTGCAAAAAAAGGTCTATTTGGAAAAAATAAATAAAGTTTGACCTACAGTAGTGCTTCAAAAGAAAGTGGAATATTATTCAAAAGTACAAAACTTCAGATTTGATACATTTGGGAATAGAGTAGGCAGATTTATGACTAATACTGTATACTGAAAGGCGAAAGATCCCAGATGACTATTGCAGGGTTAAAAAATTAAAATTGTATTATGAAACACAATGGGGAAGAGATATTGAATATGTTAGAAGAATTGTATGAACATTTATATAGTACTGGTCAATTAGAGGAAGAACAGAAAGGGATATTTTGGCGAGACTTACAAATACCCAAAGTCTCACATTGTATTGTTAGATGCACTGAACAAGCCCATAGTAGAGGAGGAAATAAAGAAAACAATAAAGACATTGAAAAACTGCAAAGCTCCAGAGAATGCTTTCGATTTAATAACTTTGGACCACCTTTTCCATTCACTAGAGAGATTTGGAATACAGGGCAATTTTGTAGACGCATTGAAGGGATTATATAAAAGCCCAAAAACATTTATCCTGGCAAATGGATGTATGTCAAAGGTGTGTGAAATAAAGAAAGGAACTAGGCAAGGATGTCCACTATCACCCTTGCTGTTTGCTATTGTACTTAAACCACTATCTATTAAGCTCTGATTGCTAAAGGAATATAAAGGAATTGAGATAGGTAAACAAGAAGTGAAAATTGCATTATTTGCAGATGATATGCTGCTGTTCATATCAAGCCCAAATACATCGCTACCAGCCATCTGTGATAAGATTAGGCAGTTTGGAACTTTTTCAGGCTACAAAACACATTTTAATAAATCAGAGATTCTATTGATAAATCAAGTAGAAGGACCAAATCTATATAAAATGGGAGGAACTACATTTAAAGTTGAAAAATCGCATATTAAATACCTGGGTATAAATTGTGAGGGGAGGGGGTAACCAGGCTATATAACAAAGGTCAAGCTCATTTTGTTACCCCTGCTCCGTGTATAAGGGTCCAATAGAGTTAGATCTTGGACCCAGTAACATTGCATTATTGCATTGTACGTTGTGTAATAAAAACTATTTTTCGTGTTTTTCCCTTCCCGGACATGCCATCATGTAGGGATTGCTAGTGTATGAGTTTCAAGGTTTTTTTTTTACAGAGGAACTGTTGTCTGAATGTGCCTACCGTAGGAGGTTGGGGTCCAGAGTTACCGTTTTCCCAATATATGTGTCCGGGAATCATGCTTTATTCTTGGATCATGTAGACACATTGTCCCGGCAATACTTCTCCTTGAAAACGTAACTGCGACTCACCACTAGGCTGCCTTGCTTCAGCATAACGCGGAAAGGAGAATGAGGCAAAGGGATCGCTATGTATCCCTTTAGCTGAGGGAATCCCTGGGTTAAGGAGGGTACCCCAGCTAGTGCCAAGGGGACCCACAAACAGTGTATGGTTTGTGGGTGCCCAACCATACATAAGGTTGGGGGGACTCTGAGAGTCCAAACTGAGTCAAAGGGAAAGTGTGTGGGGAAATAAGACAGGCAGAAATAAAGAGACAACATTTTTTCCTTTTCTGTTCCCTGTACCCTAGAGACTCCAAACTTTCGGAGTCTAAGGACAGGTCCCGTTGGCTACTGCAGCGCCCGCTGTGGCGGATGCTGCAGGGACAAGATCTGCCCCACAATGGGGCTGGGCCCACTGCGAGGGGGGGTGCTGCGCTGCGCCGACAAACTCCTGCTCTCAAGAAAACTGAGAGCAGGAGTCGTGACGGAGCGCTAGGCCACGCCCCCCGGCGGTTCAGCTAATGAGAGCGAACCTGCCGGGTGACGTCACGGCTGCGCCCCGTCACTCCCCCATCCCGCCCCCAACTTGGCTTTCCCGAATGTAAAACTATATAATTGGTCATGCATATCTAGATATATAAAAGATTGGATAATAAAATCAAAAGATTTTCAAATATAAAGCTAGACAAGTAGAAACCAGCAGACTTGGCAGGAATTCTACACACAGAAAGACACGTGGCCGGAAAAATTGAAAAATAATATAATAATTAAAGACACGGTTAAGACGTGGAAAAAGCTGTGATTTTTTAAATCACCATATTTCACTGGCCATATACCAATTTCAGGTTACCCCAATTTCTCACCCGGAGTAGAGAATCCCCACTTTAAAATTTGGAAAGGTAAAAAAAATACTAAATATCTTGGATGTATGGGACAAGGAGAAAAGAACACTATGTGCATTTGAAGAAATCAAAAATAAATACGATCTTACAGATATAACCATGGCTGGTCCTGCTATCTTTCTGCCCCGTGTCACGTTAGTTCTCCTAGGTACAGACGGTGACAAGCTATCGTGTGGGGTTTGCCCCTCCCCTCACACAGCCTCCCTGAGTGGCAGGAGAGGTGGTGACATTGGGTCTGTGTTGTAGCCAATCATGGTGCAGACCCTTTAGGAGAGTTCCTGCTCTCACCCTCCTAGGGTGAAGACGTGAGTCCTTGCTCCTGCCTTTCTGGGGTAAGGAGTGGAGTCAAGATCTGTGCTTAGCAAGGCATCAACATTCTATACTGGCTCGCACCATCCAGAGATCTGGAACCCCCTTCTCCACAAAGATGCATACGCTGTAATACCATTCTGCAGTGGCTAAACTAAATAAAGATCCCCTTTGTATACTTCTGGCTGAGTTGCAGTCTATTAGCCCGAAGTATAGGAGTAAGACTATCGTTGTAGGGACTGCTTGCAGTTATACTGCATCCTGCTGTGACTGGAGACGTTGTCACTGAATGGAAAGAACCTAAGGATCACCAAAAGCCTGTCCTTTTCCCCATAACATCGCAAAGGCTCATCTCTCCTGGACCTTCACAGGTAACCAGCACCACACTTACCTGTAGCCTAGGCAAAATCTCCCAGGGGGAGGAGGGGGGGGGGTGGAGCAACGTTGTAAAGAAGAGTGGGACAAAATTCCTCCACAACGATGGGAGAGTCCTACAGAAAACGATTACTTCAATTTATTGCTGCTAAAGGTGGTTCTACAAGCTATTGAGTCATAAGGTATACTTAGTTTTTCACACATAGCTTCTCCATTTTGGCTTTATTTTTGTTAAATATATCATGACACGGTGTAATATGTCATGTGTTGTTGTTCATCTGAGGTTGTATTTGCCTAATTTTAAGACCTGCTAAGGAACAGATGATTGTTATTATGTCCTGATATGTAAAACCATAGAATTCAGAGAGGGTGTACTTTCTTTTTCACACAACTGTATATATTTTTGTTGTGAAAACTAGCTTACGTTATTATCTGTGTATATGCATGGATGTTTGTTCCACGAAATTTCAGATATATTAAAAATTACGTATTTTCACATTGGTGGGAATAGTATATTAGAAACCACAGAAAATATTTTATAAAATTGACTAATATTAATATTTTAATGTTGGTTAAGGTACATGAACAAATACTGTATGTGAACTATCTACAATATGTTGTAATCAAAGTAAATTGAAAAAGTGAATAAAATATTTGAACACTCTTAACACAGGTCCTTCAAACCTCAAGATGTTATTTTTTTTATCAAGGAATACAGGCAGACTCATTGTCAGGCACATGCTCATTGTAAAGCAAGTATTAGGAAGTACTTTGCTCAACACCTGCAGTTTTCTGTTTCTGTCATTATTGAAAGCTGTGCCTCACCTGTACAGTGTCTTGAGGGACATTTTCTATGCCATTGACTGTACTTAATTAGATTTCGGGGTGTAAGATATAAATAAATGGATCTCCTGTAAAGCGCAGTTTATCCTCCTATTTTCCCAAGATGATTAGTAATTGAGAATGAACATTTGTGATAAATAATAGTCGTATTTGACAGCTTTATTACATTTTTTTTTGTCCTGATTACGTGTACTGTAGACTGTGATCAAGTGCATGCTAACCAATTCTAGCCCTTTATCCCTGATAAGATGTCCCTTGACCCAGTGCAAGTCAGTGGAAGATAAATAGTTCTCATTCATTCCCTCCCATATTTCCCTGATGAGAACTTTCAAGTACGGCATATTCAAGTGTCATTAAAATGTAATGATACAGTGCCTGATCTCAACACATCTTATACATACAGTAGTATTATTCAGGGTTTACAGCATGTTCTGTTTATGTTTTTAAAGAGCTTTAAAAAAAAAAAAAAAAAAGACAATTTCTTTGAAAAAATACTGTGGAATTTTGTAGTCTGGTGAAAAAAAACATAACAGTCAAACTTTAACAAGTGTCTTATATTATTTGTCATAAGATCTTTTATCAGTAGTCAATGTAGTACAAGAAAGTAGTTTTATACTGACCTATGTATTTATTCATTATTATTTTTTTTTAGTAATATCACCACTTTTGTATTTGTCACATTCACTTCTACTGAGTGTGTTTATGGCATCTGCAGTATTTTCAGGGATTTTTTTTTTTTTTTTACAGTTTGCATGTTTACATCATTTTTTAACATTATGGCCCACATTTACTGAGCAGTTTTCTTCCACGCTGGAGGACACCTTACAGCGTCCAGAAGACTCTACGTAAATATATGTGTTTTTTTTAAAACTTTTATATCTAAACAAATGCATTTGTTCTGTAGCTTTTTCAGTAGCAGATTCTAGGTTGGTCTAGGATGTTTGGCGACCAAATCGCCACCAATTTTATATCTATATCAGTATATCTCGGTAGATTTCCCCTGCTGCTCCCCCGGCATGTGTGAGGGCGACCGTGTGTTCGCCCACCCAGGACATATATTTTTATTTCCCGTGGCTGGCAGAGTGGCGGTGGCTGGAGAGATCCTTCGAGGGCATTTTAAAATGGCGGAAGGCGGCATGGTGACTGGAGGTGAGTTGTCCTGGAGACGGGGCGCCGCAATTTGGTCGGTGCCAAACGTCCCATTCCGCTTCTAGGTAACCAGAGTTCTTGTGACATGCCATTTTTCCCATTGCTTTAGCTTTTATTCTGAAACTCTTGTACTTTCTGTAATTCCTACACAATTAAGTATTGTACTCATTGAAGTCTTACGAGTATTTAATTGTCTTTACTATGTTCCTGCTTTTCAGTATAATCTTGACATTCTGTTTTAGGGATAAATGAGCTAATATATTATATTAGTTAGTCCCCATTCACACCATTTTTTCAGGACAGTGTCTTAAAGAGTGACATGTAAATACTGTAGGTTAGTGGGATTAAAATTTTAACCTCCCGCGCAAAGAGCAGTATTGTTTATTCTTGTTATATAGAGTAAAATGTGGCACGCATGGCTGTTATACATTTTGCTGCAAAAATAAATGTATACAGGCGGTCCTCGGTTATCCGACGCAATGCGTCACTCAAAATTGTGTCGGATAGCGAAGCGTCGTAAAGCGAATTACATTTTCCCATAGAAACACTGTTTAAATCAAACGTTCTGTTTCTGGAGGCATTTCTAATGCTAAAATACACAAACTATTTTACGCAAGCAATAAGATATGCAGCACACACATAGATGATTGATTCCGGAACTGTATAATAAAACTATATTCTGTACAGTAATGTACATCATGAGCAAAAAAAACAAACCATCAATTATTGTAGGAAGATGATTGGGGGGGATCTTCAATGGATAATGGACTTCTTGGAGATGATGTAGTTGGACTTGATGATGATGGTTTGGGCCTCTTGAAGAAGCTCTTAAATGAAGTCTGGACAGATCCTTTCCTTTTCTGCCTGTAGATCTCTCTATAGCAGCTGATTTGGTTGGACACCCCGCGACTGACATTTGAACTTCATTCAATGTTGGGGTCATTTTCCTCAAATATGGCCAGTGTGCTATCAATGTGCTTGAATGCCGCAGTCAACATTTTGGTTTATAACGATTTACGTGGCTGTGCCACTTCAGCAGATTAGTGGGCTTCAGCAATTTTTTGCTCTTCTAATTGCATCAGGTCTTCCTTGCTCAACTCGTTAGAATGTGAGGCGAGCAACTCCTCAATATCTTTGGTTTTCACCTCCAAGTTGAGATATCTGGCCATTTGTACAACAGTTTCTGTAACCTCTGCAACAGTCTCTGTAATGCCTTGGACATCTGACACAATCAGGGCACAAATTACACCAAACTCCATTTAAATTGGATTGTTTGATCTCATTCCATGCCTCTCCGATGTTTCTTACTGCATGGAGAATGTTGTAACCCTTCCAAAATTCTTTCAAGGTTGGACCTTCTTCCACATCAGTTGCTCTGATGGCTTGGGAAAATGTTCACCTAAGATAGTAGGCCTTGAAGGAAGCGATAACCCCCTGGTCCATCGGCTGTATCAATGAGGGGGGGGGGGGGGGGGCATGAACACTACCATGATGTTTGGATGGTGGTCATCCAGGTAAACAGGATGGCCAGGAGCATTATCCAGGAGTAGCAATGCTTTAAAAGCAAGGTTCTGCCTTGTGCAATATAATTGCACAGCTGGAATAAAATTATGCTGGAACCAGTCCTCAAAAAGGCTCCTTGTTACCCATGCCTTACGGTTGGACTTTCAAATCACTTGAAGTGTGTTCTTTGCATAACCCTTGAATGCCCTAGTTTTTTCTGCATGATAAACAAGCAAAGGTTTTAGCTTGAAATCACCTGCAGCATTTGATCCAAGCAGAAGAGTCAGCCTGTCCTGTGCAACTTTAAAACCAGGCATAGATGTTTCCTCTTTTGCAATGTAGCTTCTACTGGGCATTTTCATCCAGTAGAGCCCAGTCTCGTCTGCATTGAATACCTAACAGGCGCAATAGCCACCATCCTCTATAATTTTGCCTAATGTAACAGGGAAGGTTTCAGCTGCCTCCTCATCAGCACTAGCAGCTTCACCAGTCTCTTTAATGTTACGCAAGTTTTCCCTCTCTTTAAACCGCATAAACCAGCCCCTACTTGCAGTGAACGTTTCCTCAGTGGCCCCTTCTCCATGCTGGTGCTTAATGTCCTCATAAAGACTCAAAGTCTTCGCCTGAATTAAGGCTAAACTAATGGGCACAAGACGCTGAGATTGATCTTCCAGCCATATGATGAGGAGTTTTTCTACCTCAGCAATATGCCCAACACGTTGCCTTATTGTTGTACCTTGTATAGCAGCTGAACCCTTAATCTGTTCCAAGATTCTTGCCTTATCTTTTATTATTGTCACAATAGTTGTGCGAGGTATATCCAAGGCACGTCCAATTTCTGTGTTCGTCTCTCCTTTCTCAGAGCGCTTTATTATGTTTTGTTTGGTCTCAAAAGTAATAGATTTTCTAATCCTTTTTGGAGCAACACCACTTTGCTTTTTGCTTTTATCAGACATGGTTAAGGGCCTAAAATAAACCATTAAACCTTCACAGACTGTTCAGAATGATTTCCCTGATCGGGCAATTGTAGCAATTTTGCAGAGCGTCGGATAAGCCGTTCAGGCGTCGTAAAAACGGCCATAGGGATGCATTGAATAGCATCGGATTAGCCGTTCGTCGTAAAACGAAGCGTCGTAAAACGAGGACTGCCTGCACAATGTACATTTTGGTCTAAATTTTGAAACTTTAACCCACGACTGTTTCTGGCTGACCTTACCAACTGCCCTTGGTACAGAATCGACTTAATTCCCGACCCTGATTCTATGCTGAACTATTTCCAATCCGAGTTTTTAAAACTCTGTGATACCCATGCTCCACTATGCAGAATAAGAGTACGGGGGGTCCACCTTCCGTGGGTTACAACTGACCTTATAGCACTCTACCATTTCAGGGATGCCTTGTGGAAAAGCTACAAAGTAACTGCACTACCAAGGATCTTAATCACTACAGATGCCTGGGGAATATGTGCACAAGGCAAACAAGACATGCAAAAGCACAATATTACTCTGACAATCTTCACCAGACTACATCAAACCCAGCTAACTTCTGGAAGGTTATCAACAATATATTCCAGCCTTCTAACCATCAAAAACCAAGTAATATCACTAAGGGTGATATTACTCTGACAAACCCAACTGACATTGCAAATGCATTCAATGAATACTTTGTGGGGTATGCTACTAACTTATTAGCGAAACGCAACCCAAACCACAAATATGAACCTCATTCTGAGAGTACCCCTATTATCCCACCCTCTCCCAACACTGCCCACAATTTTCAATTTGGCCCAGTATCCGAAAAGGAGATTACACAAGCGCTCCTCAAATTAAAACTAAGCAGCCAATGTAGACCTGATTTACTGCAATCCAAGTTCCTAAGGCTACGTCTATACTTACTAAGACGGAGCGGAACGGAGGGGAGGCGCACACACGCTGCGATACTCTTGCTAAAGCCTGAGCGTTTTCATGGCTTTGCAGGGTATGCAGCGGGCACGATTTTGGGGGCGTGGCAATAGGCGTGGCAATGAAATTCCGGCGCGGACGTCACTTCCACTACTGTACCTCACTTCCACTACTGTACCTCACATCCCGATCCACCGGCATTTTTTCAAATGCAGCATCTGAAGCACTGTGGTATTTCCCCCCAGTCTGGAAAGTAACTAACTTTCATTTTTTGCGTGTGTTGTGTGTTTGTGTTGTGTGTGCTTACCACCGGCATCCAAAAAAGAAAAATGGCGTCACTTTGAAAATGTAACTTTACTTTGATTGGGGAAGACAGGTCATGTGATTATGGCATCGCGCAATAAATCACTTGCCTCTGTCTTCTTCAATTTTGCGCAGTTTTGAGCTCTGTCTGATGTGCGCTCTGGCGCCATCTATAGACAGTCTCAAAGAGGACAATACATGTGATCGCGCAGCGTGGGTCCGCCTCCCCTCCGTTCTGCTCCGTCTTAGTAAGTATAGACATAGCCTAATGCCGGGGCCATAGAGGCTTCAGGAGAGCGGAGGCGCCCTAACGCTGAGGCTTGCCTGCTTAAGTCAGCGTGATTCCACGGACTTGCAGGCGAGCCAGCGTGCGCGAAGGGAGCCGGGGGTAGGTGGTTGGAGGCGGGGCAGTGACGTCGCTGGGCCAATCGCCCGCGACGCACTGACGTCACGGCGCCAACGTCACGGCGCCGTGACGTTGACGCTGCTTCAGGCTGATTGGATGTTTTCAGCCGACAGCGCGCTGTCCTTCTATGGACTCGGCCTAAGACTTGGTGCCCCAGCCATTGCCAAACCAACTGCTTCCATAATCAACTCTATTCTGTCTGCAGGCCATATCCCTAAGATTTGGAAAACTGCCAGCGTTGTCCCGATCTTCAAAAGTGGGGACAAAAACACTGTCTCAAACTACAGGCCAATCTCCCTTCTCCCAATATTATCCAAAGTTATGGAAAAATGTGTTCACTGCCAACTAAGCGATTACTATACCAAGACAAATTTCCCTTGCCAACTCCAATCTGACTTTCGCCCCAAACACTCCACAGTTACTACTCTCCTAAAAGTTTGAATGAGATACAGTGTGGAATGGAACTGGGACAACTCACTGGTGCAATATTCCTAGATTTTGCAAAGTCTTTTGATACGGTTGATCATGTTATCCTGCTTAACAAACTCTAGTGCTCTGGAATAGGGAAGCATGCTTTAAACTGTTTTCATTCTACCTATCGGGTAGATCCCAACATGTGTCTATCTCAGGCTCCAACTCCAACCCCTTGGATATCACATGTGGTGTCCCGCAAGGCTCTTTTCTGGGGCCCCTACTCTTCTGATTGTTCATCAATGATCTTCCTACAGCTTGTAAGGAAGCTTCAATACACATGTACAGTATACAGATGACACAATCTAATATGCACACAGCCCTAGCCTCTCCGACCTTGAATACATACATCAATCTGACTTTTCAAGACTTGAAAATTGGATTTCCCAAAACAAACAGTTTTTAAACACTGACAAGACTGTAACAGTGGTATTTGGGACCAAGGCTACATTTTTAAAGCTTCCAAATACTGAGCTCCAGATCAGAACCAACACTAACACCACCCTAACTCCTGTTACTAGTTTTAAATACTTGGGCATATGGTTTGACTCCCATTTAACATTCGGGATGCACATTGATACCCTGACATCCAAAACCTAGGTGCAAAGTTCATATTTCCTGTCTTGCCTTCATATACTTTTTGGGCAAGCTACCCGTCTATCTGAACAAGTTCCTCACCCCTTCCACATGCAGCACTTATCATCTGAGATCTGACTCCAAAAGACTATTCGTGGTTCCAAGGTTCAGCAAAGCATCCAGCCACTCCTCTTCCTCTTACAATGCACCCCAAAACTGGAACAATCTACCGGAGACTCTCACAGCCGCCACCAGTCTTAGTTCTTTCAAAACTAAAGCTGTCTCACATTTTAATCTGGTCTGTAACTGTTGCATATGCGTATAATATACTGTATATTATCTCTAACTGTGCATGCTATGTCTTGTATATAATGTATACCCTGTTCACTTATGTAACTGTATTTTGAACCATGTATTGTTTGTCATCTTAACTCTATGCCCAGGACATACTTGAAAACGTGAGGTAACTCTCAATGTATTACTTTCTGGTAAAACATTTTATAAATAAAATGTATGTAAGAAATGTTTAGACATATTGATTGCTGACAGAGTTTCTACAAAACCGTTTGTATTCTAAAGGGAAATTATGCCCAATTTGTAGGGTAAACACTTTGTAATACTAGTTCTAGTCTTTCACAACCTGCCTCTCAAAAGATTCCAATTATTGTTACATGCAAGGCAGATTTTGTTTCCTGCTTTTTGATTACACTAAACAAATGTCTTCTTATCCCAATCAACTTAATGAGCTGCAAGCTTCTCCAGCACCAACGGGTTATAATTAAGGCGTGCCCATTATCTTAGTTTGAAAGGGAATGTCTTCCATTCATCAGGATATAAAATAGATGCAAACGTGGTCAATAAGGTGAAATCTTAAAACTGCTGGTGTCATTTCCTGACATTAACAGCAACGGTAAGTTCTATGGGGACATTCTTATTGGTCGTCTATAGGTCTCTGAGTGATAATCACCCACTGTTTTTGCTGCTGCACATGACATTCTATAAGCATTTATGCAATACATTGTTGAAGAGGGAAACTATAAGAACCTGTTCTTGATCCCAGCAGTGCACGGTGTGATGAAGCTTTCATGCTGTTTTCAGAAATATCAGCACATTGATGAAAGTGCCTTACTGACCCGGAGTATGGAGCAAAGCTTTGCCATTTATTTATTTTACATTTCTTCTGGTCCTTAAAACCTAAAAATAAAGAAGGTTAGATTTAATAAATGTAGAGGCTACCTTTAAACATACTGTAGGTATGGTCCATTTATAAACACTCGTGCTGGCAACTCTTATTATCACATTAATGTGACAGCTATGCATACTCCCGCATAAACCTTACGGTATCAAAATGCAAGCATGCTACTAAAAATTAAAACCTTCTCATTGATTATTTGAGCATGCCTAAGTCAGCATATTCCCAGAAATGTTATGGATTTGTTTCCACTGCTGGAAATTAAGCTATAAATTTAGATCCTGAGCACTACACTTTATCTTAATGTGATGGAATTTGTATTATAATTGCATTGGGTTCATGGCAAGCCATTAATTCTAGCGGCTATTAAACAATATGTTTACTTCAATGATGCTGACCTTTCTTGAAGTTGGCAGTAAGCAGGGCCACAAGTGTGAGTGGATCGCGGGTCTATATGATTAAATATACTGCAGTACTGTCCCTCTCTTAAGAAACTTTTCCCGAATACAGAAGATGTACATTGTTGAGATGTAGTACAGTAGGGATTGCCATTTTTTTTAAAGATCTATCAATGGATATAGATATCTGATACAGATATTCATTCATTCAAATGCAGTCATTGGGATCAATATAAAAGAAATTGGATTTTTCCTTGGACATCTATTGTCAATTGAGTTATGGATAAATGTCACTGACCAATGACAGACGTCTAGTTTTAGTATGTATTACGTGTGGATTCAAACTGTGTATTACTTAGATTTCGCGATATGAATTATGTGCCCACAGTCCGTGGAAAGTAATGCATGAATTTTCCTCTTTGTGGAATGTGCCTAAGATCCTCATCTTCTGTCCGTAGCCGAATAAATTTGACTCTCTTTAGTGCACGGATGGAACAGATAAAAACGAGAAAGGACTAACACAATGACTTCAAGTAAAAAAGAAAAGATATGCTTCAATTCTAGACAGAGACAAGCAAAAGAAAGATGTTTCCATTAATAATTTGCTTATTTTACATTGTACTTTATGGCTGGATGTCAGAATAATCTTTCAGATCTGGATTTGCAAGATCAGAAGTTTTTTTTTTTTTTAAGCATAATCAAAATGATTAGAGATAATAAGATGTATGATCAAAACATAAAGGGCAAATTATGTGACAACTGTTTTATAGAATTTTCTTTTTTTTAGTGATGGAAACGTGTATTCAAATAGGAAAAGTAATTGTTTAAATGTACTGTATAATTGCTCCAAGAAGTGCTTGTGCAACCATCATACAAAAACAATGTGAGCAATACATCCAACATTCTGTAACAGAAGAGAAACATGGAATTCACTGAAACTGCAGGATGCAATAGTTACTTTCAATGGGAATAGTTGATATGATAGCACTGGGACCATGTGATTACTTGCCCCTTCAATGTCAGAAATATTGAAATACCTTAAGTTTTTTGTTCCTTTCCAATTGCATCTGAGGCTGTCTCAGAGCCACTGTCGCAGTCTCACATGAGCAATGGCCATGACGATTAAACAAAAGTGGTAATAGTCGTAAAATATTAACAATATGTCTATCACCTGGGGATCAAGGTAAATCTGAAAAACATATGAAGGTTGTTTTGGAAGAGCGCTCAAGGTGGGACATTACCATTTAAGGTACAGGAGTGCAATGAAATGTGAAGCAGAGAGGTGCCCTACGGCCAGTTATCCTGGCGGCGGTGTATAGTGACGGAACGCAAGCATTGCTTTGATAGCAGCCAAATGTCCCATTGCACTGGCACTAGTTTTTTTAAGTATCTGGGAATTTGGCTACAGGGCACCTCACCGCTTCAAATTCTGCTGCCTTCCGGCGTTTTAATGGCAATGTTCCACCGTGCGCTGTCCTGCGCTGCCCACTCCGACAAGATATCTTTAAATGTCCCTCGCGGGACCGCTACATGTCCTAGACTGAAAGTGTTTTTTTTAATGGCATAAATTCCTAATAAGAATAAGAAGAACTAATAACATACATTTTTGATAATATAGTTTATTGTATAACATTTCCGCTATAATCATGTCATACATTTGTCATTTTTGCTACTTGCATGGCCCTTTAAATGACGCATTTTACTTGAAAAATGCCAGTTATCAATTGCACATTCTGGTTGTAACAAATCAGTTGTCGGTCCATTCATTGATATTGTCATCAGATTATCTAAACTAGAACTCTGTAGTGTGGACCTAATAAAATTCTTGACACTAAAACCCCTTTCGCATCATGCTGTTGAAGTTGGGAGGTCTGCTATCATAGATATCAACTTAACGAAAAACGGAAAACTTTATGTGATTCTGTTGATTTTAGAATATCCTCTAGCGTCAAATGCTTACATAATACTTTAACTTCATACCATTCATTAAGAATTGCTTCTGTAACATTCTTAAGCGAATCTTTATATATCAAATGAAGAAAATGGCGAGTAAGCGCTTTAATCTCAGAATCACTATAATTTCTTAAATCGCTACCAGACGGCCACAAAACAGTATTGAATATGGAACAGGCAGCAGATACTTTGTAATGATTATTGTTAAAAAAATCTGTAATTTAAACCTTTTATACCTGCTTTAATTAATTTCATTCTGTCCTGTTGATATTCCAATTTTCCCTGGTATTCCAGATAATTCCACTTCTTGAAATTTTCCAGACATAGACGTGTCATCAAGAAAAGATTTCTCTACCTCTCCTACTGTGCTTTATGTTCCAATTACTCCAAAGAATATAATGCATTTTCCACGTGCAATTTTACATGGCTTACAGTAGTAGAAGATTTTCTCGCTGAAAAATTAGGGACAACTTTTTAAAAATCATAAGGAAACCCAGTAAGACATATACTGTTAGTAAGAACCTAACATGTTTTAGCATCTTCCGAAATCCCTTGCTGTGGTTAGATTCAACTGAATTTCACAATAGATTCCATATGGACAACACATGACCTTCAATCAGCAAGAACTGATTTTAGAGCTCCAATTTTACTGGTGACCCATCGAAACTTGATGAATTATGTTGCACTTTTAAGATTTTTGCAGACACAAATATAGCAACATTTTGAAGTTCATGTTGTCTTTTTGGAGAACTTCCATAAAATGTAAAAAGGCCAATAAGAATATCATCTACTTTAGAAATGTACGGAGCATCTTTCACAGATTTCAGCACACGTAATTGTAATTTATGAGCTACGCAGTGCACAGAAATCAAATGCTTCACTTCAGTTTTCCTTTTTGCTGCAAGTCCATTAACACTGCCTAACGTGCTTGCAGCTCCATCTGTCTCTAATCCTACCAACTGCTCAGTGTCTCTCCAGTGAAGACCACATTTACGTAATTCTTCTTGAACTGCATCAAAATATCCTTCTCCGGTAGCATTCTTTAATTGAACTATGCTTACAAATGTCTCCTTTATGTCGCCTCCCTTACAATATTTCATATACATTATAAGGTGCTCGGTTGTAGATTTGGCAGTAGAACCATCAAGTAATATACTAAACAACTGGCTACTTGTAACTTCGGCGACAATGTAATTTCTGATTGTTTCAGCAATGAATTCTGAGCACTGCTTATTGTTGCCATATTGACGAGAACACTAACGCCCAGTTTGCGTGCATAATTTAACAGTTAGGATTTTAATGGATAAAATCATAATTAAAATACACTCATAGTGCATGCAAGCAAAGAATGACTTGTCTTCCTTTCCTCCTACGCGTTTCGCTAGAACACAGCTAGCTTCTTCAGGGATGCAGGGATGTAAGGTATACAGATATTATTTTATCCATGAAAATCCCAAACTTATTTCACCATGGAGGCATTTCTTTGCACTGTCTTCTAGGCATCCTTTACTTCAGAGGTGTACAAAATGGGGGGGGCACGGGCATTTACAGAGGCCCCGCACTCTTCCCCAAGCATTAAAATTAAATGCCAGGGGATTGTGTGAGGCCTCTGGAACATCAACTTACCATGCATCAGCCAGTGTCTGGAAGCGTCTCCATGGCAACGCGCCGTCAAATTACGCTGCAAGGTCACGGGACATGACGTCACATGACCCCGCGCGTCATTTGAGGCTGCACTTAGCAAGGGGGGGGGCGAGCACCAGGGGACACCAGGTAGGGAGGTGCAGGAGCAAAGGTTTGCACACCCCTGCTTTACTTCATCATTCTTGGGGGCAAGGATGTCCCCTATGTAAAGCAGCAAGAGCCTGATTCAGCAATTACTCAAAGTGACTATTCCTCTCTTTTTTTTTTTCTCTCATTCGCCAACTATTTTTCAACATATATTTTTTCCTACTGCTGCCTGTATATTACCTATAGCCTATATATTTGTATCTGTTATTATTGATATACATTGGTTTTAACACCATTAACTGTGATTGTAATACCCACAATAGTTTTCTCTGAGCGCACAACGTGGGTTGTTTTCTTTCTTTCTATAATTTAACAGTTCTTTCATGTTGCTAAATGGTTTATTGTTTTTAGCAATATACTAAGCTGTATTGAAAACAACACTCATTTGATGAAACGTTTCCCTTCCCATCTTTTTTTATACATAGCTCCATCAGTATTTTTTCTGGATTCGATTAGGCACTCAGACTTTCGGCACACTTGATATGTTGAGCAGACTTTCCATGAAATTTGAAAGTTTTTCATTTTAAATGGTGCTTTGAAACTGTCTAATTTGTTTAGACTGAACACTGTCAGTAAGTCGAATGCTAAAACTTGGAACAGATACTACACGATGCCACATCAGAATCATTGTCATATTTTAACCACGTAAATTCTTTGAGCCAACTGACTTGAACATTTCTTCATTTGTGATTTAACTTTATTTCCATCGGACGAGAATCATCAGGAGGATTATTTAAATTCTCTGCATGGTTTGCAGTGTGTGTCTTTTCCTTGTTTTTATCTCTCTGAAAACGTATGGAGTGATGTTTGTCTGGATTCCTTATTGTTGCTCATCCTTAACGCCTAATACATACCTAATTTAGGTTTACGATTGCTGACCAATCGATGCAAACAAAAGCACACAAGTATAATTTATACTTTTTATAGGCGCAGATCAGCTATTGGACAAAACACTGTATGACACTGTACAATGGCGAAAACGCGACTGAGCATGCGCTGCCGACCGGTGTGATACTAGTGTTGTTCACATGACCCCCCACGCAAGCGCGCATCACCGGAGATCATGACGGCATGTTTGTCTACATCTATTATGGCCGCGGTTATCGTTGTTTGTCATTTTTTGACGTTTTGACGCTGTCTCAAAAACTTCAGTGGAAGTTGCAACAATATTTTATTATTAATGTTAATGAAAACATTTTATTTTGTCTAGTCTGTAGCTACTTGCTAGCTGGTAATATCTACTTGCTGAGGGCAAGCTTATTTGTCAAGCCCTGCCCATAATCATGTATTACACTACTGACACACTTTATTAAAGTGTGGCCGGTACCGCAAGCCGGGAGATTTCCCGGCTTGCTAGTGGCCGCCCCATGACGCGCGGTCACGCGTCTTCGGGAGCCTGCGCCCCCTGCACGCGCGTCCAGGGCTCGCGGGACGGCGGCAGGGGGTTCCGGGGGACCCGGCGGACCCGGCAGCGGTAGGGAGAGCGCCCCGATCGGAGGGCGCTCTTCCGCTGCTTCGGCGCGCGCCCGTCACCCTCGGGCGCGCGCCAGGCTACTGCTGCGGCCAAGAACGGGCAAATGCTCGAATAAACTTGGCCGCAGCAGTATCTCTAACTGTCCATGAAAAGTCTGTAAATTGAATGTATAACCTCTGTTTATTTAATGTACCATGTATTGTCACAGTAACTCTCTTGGGCAGGAAGTACTTGAAAACGAGAGATACCTCTCAATGTATTATTTCCTGATTTATAGATAAATAAGATGAGGAGCAACCCCAACTCTGTACCTGCCCTTCTTCCATAGTGTTACATAATGCAGGGCTACCTAAACTAAAATCCACAAAGTGCTAAGCAATGGGTCAATGCAGGCTGCCAAAATATTGTGCAAGTACAATGTTATTGTTTTTGCATATTTTAAAATAGGATTACACTCTAATAACATTTTTGTGTGATACACAGTGATACATTTTGAAATAAAATGATAGCTTCTTTGGAAAACTACTGTAGGTTTCGTTTTCCAGGTTTTCACCATAGTCAGTCTGAACTTTATTTAGTACATGAACCCTTCTTTATTGTAATATGTACTGTAATTTGCACCTTTGTTTCACTGCCCATTGTATTAACATTGATTCACATGATATATGCATTATTTGTGCTCAGAGCATACTTATAAATTTGCCCCCAATTCTATTCTAAACTCCAGTGCTGCAATCGGCCAAAAACTCGCATTAAAGTCAATGGAGCCTCGGAGAGTATTGAATAAGCCCCATAGGCTGCAGCCAGGGTGGGGAGACGCGCACTCACACTCACGAGGCGTGACGTCCATGTCTGCCCGAGCAGGAGCGATTCGCTGTCCTGCTCACTGGTTGCTTGTGCGAGGGAGGGGCATGCCACAGACGGGAGGGGGGCATGTCAGACTGGAGTGGGGCGTGACATCACATCCTCAGCTCCATTTGATTGGTTGTTGTGACTGCTGTGCTCTAATTGGCTCTTACGTGGTCACGTGATGCGCCATAGCGCCAGGAAAACAAATTTAACTGTCTCTCACAGCACCGCTCCAGCCCGAGCACGCGCGCATTAAGCGGCACTTTGGACTCTTGCATCAATTAAAAGGTATTTAAACGCGCCAAGCGTGAGCGCGCACGCGTGTTTCTCCTCACTCTGGTCGCACCCTTAGTCTTAGAACTTTGCAATTGATTTGGATGCTTTTCAACATAGATTTGCAAAGGAGAAATTGGGTTTGAACAAGTAAGAAAACTCTTGACTTTTTTGAGAAAATCTACAATATTTGATTTTCAGGTTTGACAGGTTTATAAATCTGATTAAATTATTACTCTCACCCCAACAGGGCTATAAAAAAAAATAATAATAAAAAAAAGTGCTAAATGAACATACGATGCCTATTAGGCATAAATGACTCTTCATGCTCTAATCAACAAATCTGTTTCTAAATAGGTGACCTCTTGACCACTGTTCCTTGTTTTCTCTGATAGTAATAATGAGATCAGTGTGTTTCAATTATTATGAATTGTTTTTTTTTTTAATTCTACAAGAAATAAGACTGGTTAATTTTTTTGTTTTAGAAGTTCAGTGTTTTTAAAGATACAGAATATTCGACAATTATTTCAGTAATCAAGATTGAACGTTTTCCTTTTTAAGGGTCAATTCCATATAGCGGGCCAAAAAACTATTTATTTAACAACTTCTTAATGTAATTCACCTCCTTCAAAAGGTTTACTCATCATTAAAGTTCAATATTAGCTTTTTACGAAGATACTGTAACATTAAATTATTGTTATACAATTATACAGTGGCACTATGTCACTTGATAAAGACCTTTGAGGTCGAAACGTTGTGTTGGCTCAATAAATGAGTTTAGATTTGCAGAAATACGTTGGGCCGTGTGTTCCTTATACTTACTTTCCCTGGAGCCACTAGAAAAAATACATTTGAAACCGTGGGAAGCACGATGGATTACAGTACGCAGTTTGGCAATCATACCTAGAGAATACTGCAGGAGCTCCAATGTTGTACTGTAGTTAAGTTTGGTGAGTTCTAAAGAAGTTATTAGAAAAACCAAATCTTATACTTAATGGATCTTCAAGATGGAATACTACTAGAGGCTTGCACAATACAGTATGTGAATGGCATGTTATGTATACATAGATTCACATCAAGTAAGTGGGACTGGAGTTTCAATTGCATGTTAATATTCCAGTGAAGCTGCTGTTGTAAAAATACTTATTTAAGCAAGCCTTATTCATCAATTTTAAAGGGCAATTTCATAAGCGTGAGATACGAAAGTAATTGGAATTTTATTTTGTATTAATTTAATTGGGTTTTTCATTTATCGTGTATAATGTGGAGTTATGTTGCCCTAACTATAGCGTAATCCGTTATAAAGAAGAAAATACGAAGACGCCTTTTCTTTTTGACTAATTTGCTCACGTCGCGTTTTGCTTAATTGGACACTACATTTTATCCTTGCTCATTGATCCAGGCTTATTTTTCATGAAAGTATTTCAATACTCCAAGAACCCATCGTGCATAATTAGACATGCTGTCCAGTATATGCAGCAGCAAATTAGTAGACGATCCGGCCCAGTGACGAACACACTATGTGTCATGAAAACTAGGACAGCGTATTGTGAGTTGATTGTCACTAGCCAGGCAAAACAGTAGTAAAAGTCACTGTGTGGCTTTTGCTGAGGGGGGCTCACTTTTAGATCAGTTTTTCTCTCGCTAAATAAAACAGGTTATCGTAAACAAAAAGGTGTTACCGAAATCACATAAAAGTGTAATCCCACATAGCCTGCACAACCTTACCCCTAGTGCACTCTGCCCTTGTCAGAAAGCCGATAAAGGGTGGGGAGAGAGGGGGTTTACTTGCACACAAAATTAAGTTGCTAGAGGAAATCAAAACCCTCTCAAGTCTCAGTTCACTATGTTTACCAACTAATTCAAAACAAGGACTTAAAAATACTTATAGGGGGTCAGGTTTGGGTAAAGAGTACACTGACCTCATAGATGTAAGAGCCTAAACAGGTCACTGTCATTAAAGACCACTTTAAAGACCAGTGCAGTTAAAATGCTAAGTAAGTCTTGCCTGCAAAATAAGGTTGCATTTGCTAATTCAATAATGTGCCTTTGCTAAACATTAAACAAAAAGTAAGTTTCAGTGATTTTGTAGAAATAGTTAATAAATACATCTATTAAATTAGGTTGTGACCCCAAAGGGTCTTTTTCAAGGCATACAAAACTATGCCTTTTATAAAGAGCCTTGCAGTTTTAAACATAATTTTTTTAAATAAGATGTTATGAATGAATAGAAAGACACATAATCAGGGGCGTAGCTATAGCCTGGGGGCCCACGCGCCCGGGGGCCTGCTCTACCCCCTCCCCCCGCCTCCCGTTTGCGGCCCTGCTGACCATCTCTTTCTCTTCTCCCCCAGATAGAGGCAGATGGGGGGAGATGAGGGTACGTGGCGGCGGTGGGCCGCCAGAGTGAAGCAGAGGAGTTAGGAGTTGCAAGGAGGCAGAGCCGAACAGTTAGGGAGGAGCGCACCCCAGCGGTCTGACCCGAAAGTCTTTCTTACTTACTGCTCTGCCTCCGTGCAACTCCTTACTCCTCTGCCAGCTGCTCCTCTGCTTAACTCTGGTGGCCCGCTGGTGTTATCATCTCTGCCCGTCTACCACTATCAACACCCTGTCCCACAGGTAGGCATGGAGCTGGAGGAGGGGGGTGAGCTGGAGGAGGGGTTGAGAACTGAAGAGGGATGATGATGAGGAGAGATGTCTTCAAATTTAAATCAATGCAATTTTTTCTCCTGAATCTATGGAATACGTTCACTTATAACAGGGCCATGAAAAAATTTGGGCATGGGGCTTGCGCATGTCTAGCTACGCCACGGCACAGAATCCTCCATTTTCTGCATGTGACTTCGGAAAGATTTGTCAGTGTCTATGTTTCTTTTTGTGGATGAAAGTGCCCAATTAATCTATTGGTTTAACAATGTTTTCCCCTCTTTTTTTTCTTAATGTTTACAATTGGCAAACATTGCATATTAGTGCTTGATGCTTCAGCAGTATTACAACAAGGGCCCTTTCACCCAACCAGTAATAAAGGCCTTTCCAAATCAGGCCACCTACTGTAGATGAAATCAGGGTCAATACGTTTAGGGGCCAGGTTATCTGCAGCAGGCTCTTTGAGATGCAGGAAGCACAGAGAAAGTAAAGGAGAAAAGCGAAATACATAAGTGATGAAAAGTAAAACATGAGGAGAGCAAAATATGCTGGTGGGGAAGGAGAGAGAAATACATGATGGGGAGAGAGACATTCTGGAGGGTGGGGAGAAAAAGATTACGGGGTGAGGGGAGAGAAAGACCTGCTGGAGGGGAGAGAAGGACATGGTGGAGAGGAGAGAAAGACATGCTGGATGGGAGAGAAGGACATGCTGGAGGGGAGAGAAGGACATGCTGGAGGGGAGAGAAGGACATGCTGGAAAGGAGAGAAGGACATGCTTGAGGGGACAGAAGTACATGCTGGAGGGGAGAGAAGGACATGCTGGAAAGGAGAGAAGGACATGCTGGAGGGGAGAGAAGGACATGCTGGAGGGGAGAGAAGGACATGCTGGAGGGGAGAGAAGGATATGCTGGAGGGGAGAGAAGGACATGTTGGGGGAGAGGAGAAAGCCATGTTGGAGGGTGAATGAGAGAGAAAGAGATGCTAAAGGGGAGAGGAGAGAGAAAAACATGCTGTATCAGAGAGAAAAGATCCATGCTGGGGGTCGGGGGAAAGAGAAGAGAGAAACAATTGCTGGAGTGGGAAAGGATGGAGACATGCTGGAGAGGAGAGACAGACAAGATGGGGGGGAGAGAGAGACATCCTGAGGGGGTGGAGAGAGACAGACATGCTGGGGGGGGGGGAGAGACGGAAATGCTTGGGGGTGGAGAGAGACATGTTGCGGGTGGAGAATGGAGAGACAGACATGAAGGGGGTGATGGAGAGAAACAAACATGCTGGGGGAGGAGAGACAGACCTGGTGGGGGTGGTGAGAGACAGACATGCCGTGGGGGGCGGGAGAGACAGACATGCCACAGGGGGGCGAGACAGACATGCTAGGGGGAAGAGATAGAGATGTTGGAGGGGTGGGGGTGGTGAGAGACAGGCATGCCGCGGGGGGTGGGGAGAGACAAACATGCTGGAGGGAGAGACAGACATGCTGGGGGGTGGTGAGAGACAGACATGCCGCGGGGGTGGGGGGGGAGAGACAGACATGCTGGGGGGAGAGATACAGACATGCTGGGGGGTGTGGTTGGTGATAGACAGACATGCCGTGGGGGGAGAGACAGACATGCTGGGGGGCGGGGGGGAAGATACAGACATGCTTGGGGGTGGGGTTGGTGAGAGACAGACATGCCGCGGAGGTGGGGAGGGGGGAGAGACAGACATGCTGGGGGAGAGTGATACAGACATGGTGGGGGTGGTGAGAGACAGACATGCCGCAGGGGGGGAGTGATGCAGACATGCTGGGGGGTGCGGTTGGTGAGAGACAGACATGCCACGGAGGAGGGGGGGGGGGTGGAGAGAAACAGACATGCTGTAAATTTCATCTTAGCAATTGCTGCAGTAAAAAAAAAAAAAAAACCTGTCACAGGCAGAAAATAATTGTGTAGCAGCCTAAAAGTAGCTACTGTTCGTTCACACACACCGTTTTTAATCAAGATAAATGTCCTGGTTATACAGTATGTTGTTTTAATAGGTGTATACTAAAAGAGATATGTGTTCGTGCCAGCACTGCTACTGCTTTACATAAATATTTTTTTGTATGAGTGGATAAATGCCTCATTTATGCATGAAGGTAAAAATATGCAGAATATTTCAATTTGGAATAAGTATTTTTGCTGCCGTTAGCAGCATATGGGATGCTTGAAGAATGCAGTAAAAAGATGTCACGGAGCACCATGAGTCCAGAAAGGCATTGATTTGATGCAAATTATTTAGCCTCATAAGATTTGATCTTTGTCAGCTGTGGGCTTGTTTGCATATTCCCATGATAGATAAATATAGTGCCTGACCTAAAATCTATACTGTAGGTATTTCATATTCAAGTGATTGTGCTGCAAGTTTAGCATATGCAGAACTACAAAGTCACATGTATTTGCGTCTACTGAAGCATTCTGTTCATTCATGTATTTATTTGTTAGAAATACAAAATTAAATTATGGTTAGGCTTTAAGATATTTTACATTTTTAAATGTGATTGAAGTGTCAATTTCACTTTTGTTGTTTATCGGGGTGTTTATGCAGCTCAAATATACAAACTCTGTTTATTATTGTATAAGCCCCATTTTGGTTTTCTTTACATCAATGCTTCCTTTTTAAATTATTTTATTTTAGAGATGAGCGAGTTCGGATCGCAGAAAGCTGAATTCCCAGCCCCACTGGACTCTCCGCGACACAGAGTAATTTAATCTAATGGCTCGGATCTGCATGCTAGGCCTAAACTGAAAACAAAGCAACACAATGTCTTTGTTTCCCGCTCAGCTTGAATCTCGTGTCATATTCATCTTCCTATAAAGCCGCCCCTCGCTTCCCCAACCGCCATTTTATGTCCCCATTGGCAGGGGAAGTGACAGTTGGAGTATGTGAAAACGGAGGAGGTGTAGACAGAGAGACAGACATATCTCCATAATTGTTAACTTTCCATGAACATAGGTTCAATATGTTCTTCAAGAATATTGCCATAAACACTGTGAGAAAATATAGTCACTAAGGCATTCCCATGCAAATACGGTCCATAAAAATCAACATCCAGGTAGGAAAATGTCTGCTACCAACTCACACTAGACAGTAACCCAAAAGTCCTTGATCAAAGATTATATATTAATCTGCCAGAAAACAATTGAGGGACAGTTGTTCATTAAATCCATTCGGCGCAATAGTGTCCAATACGAATAATCCAGCTGGCTTTCCTTTTCAACAATGAATTCCCCCTATTGCCACACTGATGGTGTGCGGGAATATGGTCAATGACCATGTGCCTCAAGGTCGCATGTGTGTGTGTGCATGTTTAAGATAATGTAGTTGCAGGGATGTTTTTGCAGGGAAAAATGTAGAAGATAAATGGGCAGTCTTTAAAACATTGTTAGAAAAGCACACTTATCAGTGTATACCCTTTGGGTAATAAGTATAAAAGAAATAAGTCAAAACCAATGTGGCTAAATAAACAGGTAGGGGAGGAAATGGACAAGAAGAGGAAGGCGTTTAGATTCTTTAAGTCAGAAGGGACGGAGACATCGTATCAGAATTATAAGGAATGTAACAAAAATTGCAAAAGGGCAATCAAATTAGCAAAAATGGATAATGAAAAAAGAATTGCAATAGAAAGTAAGGTCAACCCTAAAAAGTTCTTTAAGTACCTTAATAACAAAAAAATGAGAAAAGAAAATATAGGACCCTTTCAGTGTGAGATGGGTAGGCAGATTATTGGAGATAAGGAAAAAGCAGAGGTATTAAACAAATTCTTTGCCTCTGTGTTTACCAGGGAAGAATCAAGTTCAATAGTAGCGCCCCAGGAGGAAGCCACAACCTCCATATTAATGAACAATTGGTTAACTGAGGAAGAAGTTCATAAGCGAAAGTAAATAAGGCACCTGGCCCCGATGGCATACATGCAAGAGTTCTCAAGGAGTTAAGCTCAGTAATAGCAAAACCATTATATTTAATATTCAAGGACTCCATTTCCACAGGCTCAGTACCACAAGATTGGTGTAAAGCAGATGTGGTGCCTATATTTAAAAAGGGAGCTAGATCACACCCGCTCAATTACAGACCTGTAAGCCTGACTTCAATATTAGGGAAACTACTTGAAGGTTTAATACGGGATAATATTCAGGAATACCTAATGGAAAACAAAATTATTAGTAATAGTCAGCATGGATTTATGAAGGATAGATCTTGCCAAACTAACCTTATTTGTTTCTTTGAGGAGGTAAGTAGGAATTTAGACCAGGATAATGCAGTTGATGTGGTCTACTTAGATTTTGCAAAGGCTTTTGATACGGTTTCACACAAGAGGTTGGTGTACAAAATAAAGAAAATTGGACTCAGTAATAATCTATGCACCTGGATTAAAAACTGGTTAATGGACAGACAACAGAAGTTTGTCGTAAATGGAACTTTTTCAGGTTGGGCTAAAGTCGTGAGTGGAGTACCTCAAGGATCGGTACTGGGACCCCTGCTTTTTAACTTGTTTATTAATGACCTTGAGGTTGGGATCGAGAGCAAAGTCTCCATCTTTGCTGATGATACTAAATTGTGTAAGGTAATAGAATCAGAGCAGGATGTAATTTCTCTTTAGAAGGACTTGGAGAGACTGGAAACGTGGGCAGGTAAATGGCAAATGAGGTTTAATACAGATTAATGTTAGGTTATGCATTTGGGATGCAAGAATAAAAAGGCGACTTACAAATTAAATGGAGATATATTGGGGGAATCCTTGTTGGAGAAGGATTTAGGAGTGCTTGTAGACAGCAGGCTTAGCAATAGTGCCCAATGTCATGCAGTAGCTGCAAAGGCAAACAAGATCTTATCTTGCATCAAACGGGCAATGAATGGAAGGGAAGTAAACATAATTATGCCCCTTTAAAAAGCACTAGTAAGACCACACCTTGAATATGGAGTACAATTTTGGGCACCAATCCTAAGAAAAGACATTATGGAACTAGAGAGAGTGCAGAGAAGAGTCACCAAATTAATAAAGGGGATGGACATTCTAACTTATGAGGAGAGGCTAGCTAAATTAGATTTATTTACATTAGAAAAGAGGCGTCTAGGAGGGGATATGATAACTATATACAAATATATTCAGGGACAATACAAGGATCTTTCAAAAGAACTATTCATCCCACGGGCAGTACAAAGGACTCGGGGCCATCCCTTAAGGTTGGAGGAAAGGAAATTTCACCAGCAACAAAGGAAAGGTTTCTTTACAGTAAGGACAGTTAAAATGTGGAATTCATTACCCATGGAGACTGTGATGGCAGATACAATAGATTTGTTCAAACAAAGGTTGGACATCTTTTTAGATGGGAAAGGTATACAGGGATATACCAAATAAGTATACATGGGAAGGATGTTGATCCAGGGATTAATCCGATTGCCAATTCTTGGAGTCAGGAAGGAATTAATTCTTCCCCTTAATGGGGTTTTTTGTTTGCCTTCCTCTGGATCAATAAGTAAGTATAGATATAGAATAAAGTATCTATTGCCTAAATTTAGCATAGGTTGAACTTGATGGACGTACGTCTTTTTTCAACCTCATCTACTATGTAACTATGTAGTGCCACCGGTTGCTCTCCAAAGAAAACGTGGTAGAACCATGTGGCGCAAGATCTCAAACCGCTCCACTTCACAGTAGCCGAAGCCCAAAAAGCCGCCCTAAATCGAGATCAATGGCGCGGAATCACTAGAGACGTATTGAACATCCTGCCTCTGGCCTCCACAACGCATCGCTCCTTACCTTATAAAAGATTAAGCAATGTCGTTTACGGAGTATATACCATATAATATACGGGTTGCTCTTCCTTATTATTCGTGAATGCACCTGTAATTGATGAGCATGAAACGCCATTCTTTCCCGCAAAGTTCTTTCAGTTTGTTCCACATAGGTCAAGCAGCATGGGCAAATTAATAATATATGCAATACATCTAATTTGGCAATTGA
The DNA here is from genome assembly GCF_040206685.1 of Ascaphus truei. Classification (NCBI taxonomy): domain Eukaryota; kingdom Metazoa; phylum Chordata; class Amphibia; order Anura; family Ascaphidae; genus Ascaphus; species Ascaphus truei. The sequence goes on along the minus strand of NC_134484.1, from coordinate 408,570,381 downwards.
GAAAGTGTTTTATCTTAGTTGGATACCTATCCTGTGGATGTTGGAATGTAGAATCATGTGTCGATAAGTAGTGCAATTAGAGCATTTAAGGCAGCCAATCTTCCGGAAAAGTTGTTGCACAGTATAAAAGTCATGCCACATTGTATACTGTAACTCAGCAGCAACTTGTTTTCCACAATTCTGGTAATGTGAGATCAGTAACCAAGATGGGCCAATTGTTACTAACACTGAATTATTTTTTCTCCTGTTTCAAGTCCTGTGAGTACAGTACCTTAGTTTTTCTATGCTCTTTTGTTTTTTTAAGTGCACCCAGGCAAGTCACTGGTGACTGTATCAAAAGCCTTTGTAAAATCTAAGTAGATCACATCAACTGCATTACCCTGGTCTAAATTCCTACAGTACTTACCACCTCAAAGAAACTAATAAGGTTAGTTTGGCACGACCTATCCTGTATAAATCCATGTTGACTATTACTAATAATTTTGTTTTCCATTTAGTATTCCTTAATATTATCCCATATTAAGCTTTCAAGTAGCTTCCCCACTAGTGTTGTACCCAGTGCCGTCTTAACGCACGGGCACGCTGGGCAGTTGCCCGGGGGCCCCACGAGCCCCACGAGCATAGGGGCCCCATGCTAATCTATGCACAGACCAAAATTTAACACTAATTTTCCGATCACCCGCCTCAACATTCAAATCTCCCGCTAACTCGGCAGAAGGAGAAAAATTACGACTTGTAGCGGAGAGTTGGCATGTCGGCATTCGCGAGATAAATTTTGTAGGGCCCAGTGCATTGCTTTGCCCAAGGGCCTGTAATGCTGTTAAGAAGGCCCAGGTTGTACCGGGTCGATTAAAAAAGAAAAGAAAAAAAAGGTACCCGGGCAGAATTAAACATTTTACCCGGACGGCCGTTGAGGAAGACTGCGGCGACATCTGGGACCAGCAGCAGACGTCCTGGTGGCAGTGGCAGCAGCTGAAGGTCTTGTTCATCCGGTTGGAGCAGCAGGAACAGAGCTGATGCCTGTGTGAGCTGTCCTGAAATTACCCGGCGCCGGTTCCAGCCTCCTGCTGCCGGGTCCGGGCAATTTACGGGTAGCTGAAAAAGCGCTGGTACATCACTATTCCCCACTATTTATGTTATTCTTACAGGTATGTAATTCCCCGGTATCTCCCTTTTTAATTATAAGCACCACATCTGCTTTACGCCAATCATTTTGTACTAAGCCTGTGGAAATTGAGTCCTTGAATATTATATGCAATGATTTGGCTATTACTGAATTTAGCGCCTTAAGAACGCTTGGATATATGCCATCGGGGCAGGTGCCTTATTTACTATTATTGCAATTGATTCTTCCCTGGTAAATACAGAGGTTTAATACCTTACTTTTGCCTTATCTCCAATAATTTGCTTGCCCATCTCACACAAGGGCCTATATTTTCTTTTCTAGTTTTTTTGTTATTAAGGCACCAAACAAACCTTTTAGGGTTTATCTTACTTTCTATTGCAAAACTTTTTTAATTTTCAATTTTTGCTAATTTGATTGCCCTTTTGCAACTTTTCTTACATTCCTTATAATTCTGATGATGCCTCCGACCCATTTGACTTTAAGAATCTAAACGCCTGCCTCTTCCTTGCCATTTACTCCCCTACCTGTTTATTTAGCCACATTGGTTTAGTCTTGTTTCTTTTATATTTATTACCCAAGGGTATGATGTGTGCTTTTCTAACAATGTTTTAAAGACTGCCCATTTATGTTCCACATTTTTCCCTGCAAAAACTTCATCCCGATGTATTCCTTGTAGATTATTCCTCAATTTATTAAAATCTGCCTTTCTAAAATGTAAAGTCTTTGTTGAATCCATGCAATATGGTTTTTGATCATATTTTTCAAATGAGACCATGTTAGAATCACTGTTTCCCCAAATGTTCTCGGACTTTAATTTTTGTTATTACTTCTACAAGGTTTGATATGACCAAATCCAGTATTGCCCCTCTCCTGGTTGGTTCCTCAGTCATTTGGGTCATGTAATTGTCTTTAAGCACCCCCAAAAACCTGTTTCCTTTTGTTGTAATGCTAATCTCATTGCCCCAGTCTATGTCTGGCTAATTAAAATCACCCATTATGCAAAGATGACCTCCATTTGCAAAAGTATTTTGGCTTACTTTATCTCAGATATTTGGTGATTTATAGCATATCCCTACAAACATTTTCTTTGTACTTTTAGCTCCACTGCTAATTTCACAAGTTCTCTACATTTTCATTATTCCCTTAATAAACATCTTCCCTTAGAATAGGTTTTAGATCCGGTTTAAAATATAAACATACCTGTTCCTCCTGTTCTATTTGCTCGATCCTTCCAAAAAAAGGGAATAATCCCCCATTCTACCTTCATCACCCTTTGCTTTTTCTCCATCCCCGTCTATTCTATTTAGTTCGTTATCTGTTTCTTGTTCCTCCCCCCTCCATCCCAGTTTAAAATCACCAACCTTTTTATCATTCAACGCCCCTAGCACAGAAGATCCCTCTTCATTGAGGTGCAATCCATCCCTTCCATAAAGATTGAAGGTCCCAGAAAAGGAGTCCCAGTGCTCTAAAAACCCCAAACCCTCCTTCCTGCACCACTTTCTTAGCCATGAATTAACCTCTCTAATCACCTACTGTCTCCCCGAGATAGTGCATGGCACTGGTAGTTTTTCAGAAAACAGTGCCTTGAAGGTCCTTGCCTTAAGCTTTCTGCCTAGATCCCTGAAATCATTTTTAGGACCCTCCATCTTTCTCCAACTTTGTCATTGGTGCCAACGTGTACCAAGACCGCGGGGACAGTCCACTTCGTGGTTTAGCACTCTCAAATTCCCCGCTCAAAAGACCTGCTCTCTGCTTTTCCAGTAACTCACAGTCCTGTAGTACAAAATATTTTTTTCAGATGTCTCCGGCATAGCCTCAGAGCACACCGGTTAGTTCACCTTCATGTCGGGATCAGAATGAGCTCTGGAATACTGATCATGTAACCTTACATATATTCCCTGCTGCCAGAGTATATCATGGTTGACAGGCTGGCAACCAATCACTGCGCGGATGCTGCACAGGAACAAATCAGGATGCAAGGTCTTGCCTGCACTGGCCTATCAGGGCTGGAGGCTTGGGTGAAGCAGACTTAAAGGGCTCGGGAGTAGCGCCTACCAGCGGGAGCTTGGCACCGGCTTCCCCCGGCCCGCAGGATATTCCTTGCTGGACTTGGCTCCGCGATGGGCAGCCAAATGTTCCCCTTTTTGGGCAGATGGCCCACCTGGTTTGATCTCCACCCCCAGCTGACACTTCTCCTCCCCTCCAGTCCCCACAATAGCCAGTTCTCCGGACATGCGGGCTGCACAATGGGTTTCTCATTCCCACGTTTCCAAACACTTTGAATATGGTTTATTGTGGGTACAAACACATTTTAATACTTCAGTATAGTTTATAATCACAGGAATAAAGAATCGCAGTTACAGAGTAAGCAAGGGGCTACCGGGCATATAAAAATGGGGTAGCCCCGAGGTCTGGTGACCAGATAAGCCCAAGGGATTGACGGGCAGGAGTCAGGGACAAGGCTGAATTTTTATTATGCTGGTCCCTTGACCCCTTTCCGTCACAAAAACCTTAACATGTAGCTGTAGATCAAATCACTCACTCCCTTGCATTCTCTATTTTAATATAGTTTTCATTTTTTCTCTAAATCTCTCCCTCCCTGTCACTCTTGTCATATATTTTTTTGCCCGTTTTTCATGCGGTTAGCCGCCAAGGTAATGAAAGGGAGTGGTATCTCATTAATTTTAATATTGTACAGTACTGAACAGGACATTTACATTTTAATGTCCTGTCCAACCCCCTTGATGACATGGATGACCGAATATGGTCCTATAATGTTCCCCCCTCATGACATAGAGGCCCATATTCGGGCATCTATATCATCAAGGGCCAGGATAGACCAGCGGCTTTTTTTTCTTCATAATGTTTGGGGGGGAGGGGGGCGTGGTTGCATAGATTTGAATCTGAGGGTCTCTAGAGCCGAACCCCATTAATTTCAGCTCCAGGGACTCCGTGCTTCTGGAGATATAGACCTCCTTAGGCGGTGTTGATAGCCGCTCGATAATGGGCCAATTGAAAGCCGAGATACCTGTCACGGGAAACCTTTTTACCAGGATCATTCACTGAGCAAAACAAGATAGTAAAACAAATTGTCATTTATTCCATAGAAACAGATGTACACACATGGGTTACAAAATATAGAAGAAAACACACTTACTGGGGGTCTGGGCTACAAATCTAGACATTTCTAGGTGAAATAAGAGGTAAAACAAAGTCTTTAGGTTTAACAGGACTTGTCTCGAAAAGAGAATAGTTACTTTACAGCCATCTCCACGCTAGTGATTTCTCCCTGTTATTTTTATGGAATATATGTGGTCCATTGTACTGTACAGTATATTTGTTAAATAAAAGATTTTATTAGTGAGTGGCTATATAGGAATTATACCCTAGGATTGAATACTTCCCAGCCCTCAATTGGTCATAGTGAGTGAGTGCACATAGGTTTCTTTTGGTTGCTCTGCCAACCCCCTTTCTCTTTGCATTTTCTACTCCCGTATGCACCCGATTGATATACAAGCAACTTCACAAAAGGAGAGCGGTAGTATCTCTAATTATGTATACTTGTCTCGAAATGTCCTGGAACTCAAATCGGCATGACGTTCCTGACGCCACCGCTTTATCCGCTCCGGAGATGCCGAAATCCCTTGACCGGGAGATAGTGCCAAACGTCTTGGTACTCTTTTCGCCTTGCAATCCCAGCCACGACCGCTATGTTCTATTCTCAGAACCTGGCCCCGAAAAGTGGGACATAGAAAATTTCTCGCCTTGGAATTTCTGAAGCCGGCTCGCTGCTATTTCTCTCTGAGCATCTTTTGGTGATTTCGAATTTGCCGCTGCTGTTTTGGCGCTTAGAATCTCACAACCGTATTGGCTGTTGGCTTTCTTATAGTATTTCAGCTTCATTCATGAAATACTCCAGCCAATCCGAGAGTGGGAGAAATCCTACCAGCCATTCAGAGCGTTGCCAATCTATCTAAGCCGAGCAAGCTTGGATTCTGACAAGGGCATGCACCAATTTGACAATTCTGCCACCTGTCAGTCAGAAGCCACCCGTGGAGTTAGGCTGCTCACAGTCTGGTCTGGGGCAAATGGTGGTCCGATGACTTCCATTCATCCCAGGTCGTGAGTACTTGAGCCCAGCCCCGTGCCCAAATGGCTTTCACACCTTGCAGATTTGGTGGTACCAAGCTTGGTAGCCACATGGTCTCTCAGAACCATGGACCTGGAAGTCCCCAGATCATAATACCGTACACAAGCATATGTACTATTAAAACACTATGAAACAAAATATTTTTTCCCATATTTTTTCTAAGTCCCGAGGTAGAATGAAAAAACACCTAGGTTATTTCTCAGGGTTGTACAGTATCTCATTCCCTTTAGAAACTGGACTTAGGTTTCATAAAAACCCTCCCAACCTCATACAGTTGGAGTGCTCCCAGAACCTCTATACCGGTTCTGGGTAACCCGGGAATTGAACTGGGGATTCCTCTGTTACTGGGGGGACCCCAGTATCATTCTGGGGATACCTTACACCCATATACTCCTCTTACCTTTTCTTGTCTGTGCTGAAGCAGGGAGTCCTAGTGGTGCGTCACGAAAGCATTTCCAGTGCAGGATTTTGACCAGAGCCTTGTGCCTACATGTATCTGGGTTGCCTGACCTGACTCCCGGGTACATTATTGGGGTGTGTGACGGTAAATAAAAGCCACCAGCTATATGCCTGGCAGACCTATGTCTAGTCTGCAGTGCAGCAGTGACTAGGTTAACTTCAGCTGGGAACCTCAGGACAATTAGTTGGATCCCAGCTGCCTAATCAAGGTGTGTTAAAACCCCAGGCTGTAGACACATGAGGCTGGCTGTTCAGGAGAGAGGAGATTACTGATAGAAGGTCTGTCTGTTGTATGCTATCTGAAACAGGAAAATCCCCTGAAACTCTGGAGAGAGAACAGCTTGATACAAGGTCTGTTAGCAAAGTACATGGTTTGTGAACTATCTGTCTCCTGCATAGAAAAGAGTAGTTGCCTTATTTTTACTCTGTCTGATAAAGAGAAACTGTTTTGTCTGCTGAAGAAAAATACATTTTTCTTTTGTTTGCTGATGAAAAGCTATTTTTGTTTTGTGTGCTGTATAAATTAAGGCTAAATAAATAAGCCTTATCCAAAGAACCTGCGTGTGTAGTTGCATTTACCCTGCAACAGGGTGCCTAGCAACTCTGGACCCCGGCTATCTAGACACAATCTGATCAGACTTTCTCCGCAGAATCCCCTCTGAAACTCAAAGCCTAGCAATCTCTGCTTGTTAGAACCCCTTGAAATGTAAAACACATATAAATTCTATATTGTTGCACAATCACATAAATTGCAGATACAATAAACAGGTTCAAAAGCTGACACTCTAAAACCCCAAATATGGATCAGAAGTTACCAGACAGGCATAATACCTTTATTGATGGCCTGGTTACCCCCTCACCGTCACAATAACGGCACCCCATATGGAGGTAAGTATCTCGGAAATTAGGGGGTTCCCGGAGCAAAAATTAATGTGGTTCAGCTCCGGAGACGACCGGCTTCAATCCTATGTAATAAAATGAAAAGCTCATAAATTGGTCTAGTAAGAGCTCCTCTGGGAGAAATAGAGAGGGGCTTCTTCTATCTGGGACTCTTACAGACTGTCTAGCCTGGTAGGATTAATGCTGCGGGGACCCTTTTTTTAACCCTCCTGGGCCACAAAACATACTGTTTTCGGGGTCGTGGACAGGCCGCGGATTTCGGCATTTGTCTGCTGTGCCACGGACAGTAAGTCTGGCTACATCTTATTTCTCTTAAGTCTTCTAACAGGAATCCCTCGAGCAAGATAAAAGCAGGGTCGGCATGACTGTGGATCCGAATGACCTGTAGCCAGGCCAAGCAGTATTCTGTTTAAGGTGAAATAAACGATCAGTCAGATGTGGTGGGAGAAATTGAAAGTATGGGTTAAGTAAAGAGAGAGGCCATGTGAGGGGAGTTACAGCAAAAGGGAAGAAATTAGATGGAAGTTAAATATTTGAGTGTTCCTGGATCTGAGCAGTAGTAATACAGCATACATCACTGTCATACACAGCAGCGTATATTATTTGATATACATGCTCATATTCAAGTACACAGACAGAGAAAATCAGACTATGGGGCCTATGCTATAAGCCTTGATAAACTATTTATCGAGACCTTTTCACCAAAAAGGCCTATTGCTATTCAGTAAGCCTCGATAAGTGGCCGATAAAAGCCTTTATTGAAATTTTTTTGCCCCCCCCAAAAAATCGCCAGTTGAGTTGCGATAAGCCACTTATCAGCAGTTTCTCACATTCGTGCAATTCTAGTAGCCTCTAGTAAGTTATATGGGCTAATCGGGGCTCTAGAATGGGGATTTCCTCTCAAAATCCTCCCGCCAGGAAAAGTTGGCGTATAGGTGGTGAGAAACTGCCGATAAGGCGGCGAGAGAGGACTAAGAAAATAAAATGCATTTTTTTCTGCATCAGATTCATGCCGGGAGTCTACAGAGCTAATACACATCAATATCAGCACCAGAGGCCCCCGGCATGAATCCCATGCAATAAAAATGCATTTACAGGCAACTTCATTACCTTAGCGACTATCTGCTACGGCAATGAAGGGGTTAACAACCAGTGCCATGTTTATTGTGGGTTGCGGGGGTGGGTGAAGGTGGTTGTTGGCCCTTGGTGGGTGTTTAGGCCTTGGGGTGGTTGCTGGTGCGTTAACCCCTTCATTACCTTAGCTGTTAATACCGCTAAGGTAATGAACGGGTTAAGTCCTCCCGCTACCACCCGGTAGGCCTAAACATCCATCCTTGGGGCTACTACCCCCTTCACCCAACCCCTCTACCCACAATAAATAAAAATACACACAACAACCCTACTACCCACCTCCTTTACCCCCAAAAACCCACTAGCCCCCCCCCCCTTCAACACATACAGATGCAGCCACCAGTATGTGACCACTTGCCTAGGAAAATACTGTGGCTATCTCACAGTAAACGCTGCAACATTTCTGTGAGATTCCGCAGCCAGACTCATGGCCCATCAGATTAACACAGCGGGGGGTCCCTGCAGTCCCATTCCGTTTGAATGGGATTGCAGGGACCCTTGCTGTGTTAATCCCATGGGTCAGGAGTCTGGCTGCGGAAATCTCATAGAAATGTTGCAACCATACTGTGAGAGAGCACCAGATTTTCCATGGCAAGTGCTCGGATACTGGTGGCTGAATCTGTACATTAATTTTCAGCGGTCCGTACAGTAGGTGACAGGCCGATACAATTTTACACGATTACCACTACTTAAGAAAGTCGGACTTCAATTCAAATTGTTTACAATAATTACTCTTTAACCACAATCTCCTACTGTAATCAAATGGTCCTTCTCTTAAGAAGAATCATAAATGACGTTGTTGAATGTTTTGGTTTGCCATCAGCGAGATGCAGAACACTCCACATGGCAGCACACAGAGGAAAACCATGAACTCCATTACTTAACAGGGCTTCCCTTGATTATTTTATAGACACAAAGAGTTACACAAAAACATTCATATTACAGTTTTTCTTAATTGGGGTGTGGCTTGTCATTAAATGTATGTATATCTTTATATAGCGCCATTCATGTACATAGCGCTTCACAGCAGTAATACATGTGAAATAACAAATACAGGCGGTCCTCGCTTACCGACGTTCTGGTTTCCGATGGCATGCCTTATCCGACGCCACATAAAGCAGTGCGCTGGACGCATTATCCGACGTCAGACCCGCTTAGCCGACGGTCACTGCAGCCAATTAATATGGGACCTGCAATCCAACGGTCCGTTAACCGCATTCCGTCAGAAAAGCGAGTGCCGTCTGTAATACGAATAACACATTATGGGAAGAAGTGCTTCAGACATAAGTGACATTTAGCAAAAGGAGTCCCTGTCTCGAAGAGCTTACAATCTAATTGGAAAGTAGTAGGAACGTACAGAGACAGTAGGAAGGTTCTCTGGTAAGTGCGCCTGCAAGGGCCCAAGGTTTATGTATGAGGGGCATAGTATCAGCCACGGAGTTACTCATATGCTTCATTAAGGAGGTGTTTTAAGATGGGTCTTAAAGGTGGATAGAGAGGGTGGTAGTCGGATATTGAGGGGAAGGGAATTGCAGAGGTGTGGGGCAGTCAGTGAGAAAGTTTTAAGATGGGAGAGGGCTTTAGACACAAAAGGGGTAGAGAGAAGACATCCTCAAGCAGAACGCAAGAGTCAGGATGGTGTATAGAGAGAAATTAGGGCTGAGATGTATGTAGCGCGCTTTCCCCCACCCCCGGGGAGATATGACAGCTACTGTGTATGTGGTTTCTTACCTGCGGCACACAAGAGGCCTGGGGCTCCACTGCTGGGAGCCTTGGGTGAGCCTGATCTGTGTGGTGTACAGCTTCTCCACCTGAGCGGGATCCTACTATGTTGGATAACCCTGCCGCAGGACCCAATGCTGTAATACACACACTGATAAGAATAACAGTTTACTGTAAGCATAGGATAATGAACAATATTACAACGTCCCCACCAACTAGGCCTTGCAGGGCCGTAACCCCACAGTGTCCTCCAACCAATGTCCCACCTGATTGGTTATCCTCCCCCCCCCCCAGTACTGAGGGACCTTGGGCACCAAACCACTCCACGAGCAGCAACCCACCCAATGTGTGTGACAGCGCTGCTCACAAGAACTGAAGGTGTTATAGTTGGTGCACTTGGAGGACCTGCCCAGGTATGACCGGAAGATAATGCGCACCGTCCGCCTCTACGTGGGGTGGCATCCCGCGTGGATGGTTCCACCATGAAGAAAGTCTCTCTCGAAAGTCTGGGGGTTGATCCCAGACCACCAAGGGCCAGGTCGCAGCAGCATCCTGGCGTTTTCCCTCACGCTTCACGCTTGTGCTACAGGGCAAAGTCCCTATCTATGGGGGGTCCCTGCAACAGCCACAAGCTACACTGGGAGTCGGGGCCTAGCTGGGGCCTATGGGGGTCGCAGGCCTAGTGCAGTGGTCACAGACGCCCTGCACACACAACCTACCCTATCCTGCTCCAAGCTCCGACTGGTGTGGTCCCCAGCGCGCAAAATGTATCCTTTCTCTGGTGCAGGAAATCTCAGAGCCCTATTGGCTGCCGTGGGCCATGTGATCTGCAGCCCTATGACCTTCTGGGGGCTGTAGTCCCCGTGGAGCCCTCTCTCAATTGGCCGCTGTTGCACTGCGCATGCGCAAGTCTGTAATGACCACCGGACTGTGGAGTGACACTGCGCATGCGCCGGATCTCGCGCATGCGCGATCAGGAACAAGATGGCGGGTCTCTGGTGCACCGGAGCGCTCCCTAAATGCCCGCACTGCCTCAGCAACCTTCCGGCACTCTCAGAATGCGCCAAACTTTGCCTCTGGCACCAACGCGCCCCTGCACACTCCCGGAGGTAAGGGGACATGAGGAGCCCAGAGGGGGACCTGGGCTAGATGTAATTACTGGTCTTTTGACAATAACCCAGTGGATTCCAGTTGTGTCATTGTTGGCCTGTTGAAAGAAAGTCCAGTCTAGATTTTAATAAAGGAGAGACTGTTGTTACTCAACGGGTCTCCTTTAACATTTAAAACAAATGATTAATATTATTTGTTTTGAAAATGTCAGTTTATAGAAAATAGATGCTAACAACTGTGCAAATACCTTAAGCCTGGCTTAAGTGCTCTGCTGGGCCTTTGTTGAACAGATATTGCTATTCATTACAGAGATGTATGTTAGCTTATTGACTTAAATATAAATGTCCTAAGTAAATCAATAACAAACAATGTTTGCTCTCAAGAAATGAAGGTAATATCTAAAGATAGGTAAATCAAAATGTAAACCCTTTAGCTGGTAATGTAGATAAGACACAACATTGGGTTAGTTTTGTAATATCTTTTATCATGAGTGGCTCAGTTACAGCAGAAAAGAGTCCCACGTGATCATTAGTAGGTTAATTAGGAACACCGTTTTCTAATAGCCATTTTGGTCATATGGAAAATTGGATTCTTTGCAGGTTTTAATATGGTTTGTAGCCAGCATTACATTGATAAATCGATGTTTTTGTACACATGCTCTTGAGAGCAAAGGTCTGTGTGCCACTAAGATAAGGAAATATTTAATATTTGCAGACTGAAAATCAGAGGCTTTGCAGGTTTATGAAAATGTGTGAACTCATTTGAGGTAAATAATATTGACATCTCTGTTCAGATCTCTGCAATTCACTGCAGGCCCCAGTGGCAATGAAGAAGTTGAAATTTGCTGCATCTTAAAAAATAAATTGCATGAATGCTTGTGTACAAAATGATATGAATATAATATTTAAGTCAGCGTGTACATAACCAACTGTTTTACTTGTTCTTGTAATAGTAATTAAATTATTATTATTTTTAAACAATTAACTAAGTAATTTTAGATGTCATTGTCTAAATCAGGGGTGGCTAACTTCAGTCCTCAAGGGCCACAAACAGGTCAGGTTTTAAGGATAGCCCTGCTTCAGCACAGGTGGCTCAGTCAACAACTGAGCCACTGATTGAGCCACCTGTGCTGAAGCAAGCTGGGATATCCTTAAAACCTGACCTGCTTGTTGCCCTTGAGGACTGGAGTTGGCCACCCCTAGTCTAAATGAATATATTAGCTAAGCATACTTAATTTGAAGGTGAAATAGCAAATTTGTATCACATGGCACCTCCTAGATTTTTAAATACCATCGTAAGTTCCTTTTTTTTGTTTGTTTGTTTTTTTTTTTTATCACAAATTTTTTATTTTAATTTTCTTTTTGAGGTACAAAGCAAAGAATGACAGGGGAAAAATGAAAATATTATTACGTTAGAAATCCAAGTTTGTAGGCGAATATAAACATATATGGGCATAGTGGGAGAGGGGCTAGACATGAGTGTGGTCCCCCTCTGCTCCCAAACCCATCACCTTTTATCGCCCCTGTACTTGTAAGTTCCTAGTTTTGAATGGTGAATGCTAAACTGCAGAAAGTCTGTGTGAAAATTAAATGTGTGACTGATTTTGTAAAAAAAATTTATGTGTATTAATTCTTAGACAAGGACAAAATGATTAAATCCATCCTTACCTTCCATCTGTCTTCTTGATCCTGAAGGACGTCTCATTAATATATAGAAAAGTTCAGATTTCAAATTATTGTGGGTTTCACTTGCAAATATTGCTGTAGTGTTTATTGCTAAACCAAACTAGCGTATTTCCAAAAGTACAAGATTTTTAAGTATAAATGATGCAACCAGTTTAATGGAAAAGACACAAAAAGAGCACTGTTTGGTAGTAGGGTTATAATATGTCAAAAATGTCAATCTTTTTCTCCATCGGCTGTTTCTTTATGATATGGAAATATAAATTGACCACATTACTAGCATGTAACTTGTAGAGGTGCCAATCAAGCAATGTATCAACATATGTATTACGTTAATTCAAAATATAAATATTCATTGAATAGTGTTTGGATGTGTCTTGTTTTTTTTTATAAAAAAGGAAAAGAAAACATAGTCAAGCACAGCAAAAGATGAAGCAATCAGAAAGTAAAAAGTGTCATTTAATGACTTAAAGAAGTCATAACAGCACCCAACATTTCCGTGCAACAGGCACCTTCATCAGGGATCAGGGCTGAATGTGCCTGTTCCACAGAAACGTTGGATGCTGTTATGACTTCTTTCAGTCATTAAATTACACTTTTTTGTTACTTTTTGACTGTTTCATCTTTTGGTGTGCTTGACTTCATTTTTTTCATGTTATTCTACCTCCTGTACTATATACTGGACACCTAACAAGCTCCTATTGAACCCCCAAAATAACCACAACATATATATAAGCATATGAGTGTCACAGAGGAGTGCTACTGAGCATGGCAATATATATTTAAAACCAGAGACAGCACATAAAACACAGACAAAGCTCAGTTTTAGCACATCCAGTGAAAATCATACACGGTACAGTGCCTAAATATATATGTATAAATATCTATTAAGTAAAATGGTCTTTTAGTTTGACATTTTTGGCCAAAATTGTTGTAAGCCCCTGAGCCAACGTCACGGCAGACCACAATTCAGGGGTCCCTAACGCTAATATAAATTCTTAATAACCTGTGTAATAACAGGAAGAATGATTTATAGTAAATCTGTCAATATTAGTTGCAAAGTTCTAAGTCTGATTGAAGCCTTTATTAACCTGTACATTACCAGGAAAAGCACTCTGTATTAGAGTTGTCGCAACCATCCTGCAAGCAAACAAGTTCCCCTGTGTGGAAGATGCTATGGAGTGAGCCCTTAACCATTTAAATGTGGGAGGGGGTGAGCTTAAATTAAGTAGGAGGTTGCCACCCTCCAATCAGCCAGGACTAGCTGAAACTCAATTGTAAAATATACTGGACACCTAACAAGCTCCTATTGAACCCCCAAAATAACCACAACATATATATAAGCATATAAGTGTCACAGAGGAGTGCTACTGAGCATGGCAATATATATTTAAAACCAGAGACAGCACATAAAACACAGACAAAGCTCAGTTTTAGCACATCCAGTGAAAATCATACACGGTACAGTGCCTAAATATATATGTATAAATATCTATTAAGTAAAATGGTCTTTTAGTTTGACATTTTTGGCCAAAATTGTTGAAAGCCCCTGAGCCAACGTCACGGCAGACCACAATTCAGGGGTCCCTAACGCTAATATAAATTCTTAATAACCTGTGTAATAACAGGAAGAATGATTTATAGTAAATCTGTCAATATTAGTTGCAAAGTTCTAAGTCTGATTGAAGCCTTTATTAACCTGTACATTACCAGGAAAAGCACTCTGTATTAGAGTTGTCGCAACCATCCTGCAAGCAAACAAGTTCCCCTGTGTGGAAGATGCTATGGAGTGAGCCCTTAACCATTTAAATGTGGGAGGGGGTGAGCTTAAATTAAGTAGGAGGTTGCCACCCTCCAATCAGCCAGGACTAGCTGAAACACAATTGTAAAATATACTGGACACCTAACAAGCTCCTATTGAACCCCCAAAATAACCACAACATATATATAAGCATATGAGTGTCACAGAGGAGTGCTACTGAGCATGGCAATATATATAGCATCTTCCACACAGGGGAACTTGTTTGCTTGCAGGATGGTTGCGACAACTCTAATACAGAGTGCTTTTCCTGGTAAAGTACAGGTTAATAAAAGCTTCAATCAGACTTAGAACTTTGCAACTAATATTGACAGATTTACTATAAATCATTCTTCCTGTTATTACACAGGTTATTAAGAATTTATATTAGCATTAGGGACCCCTGAATTGTGGTCTGCCGTGACGTTGGCTCAGGGGCTTACAACAATTTTGGCCAAAAATGTCAAACTAAAAGACCATTTTACTTAATAGATATTTATACATATATATTTAGGCACTGTACGTGTATGATTTTCACTGGATGTGCTAAAACTGAGCTTTGTCTGTGTTTTATGTGCTGTCTCTGGTTTTAAATATTCTACCTCCTGACCTGAGTTTTTTTCTGTCTTATCACCCATTTGTTGTTTCCTTTTGAATTTTCACCCCTCCCCCATGTAGAGGCATCCCAAGTTGCTGGACCTGATCCTCTTATTTTTTCATACCATTGTGTTTTTTATAGTCTGAACAGAACAATTATTAGTTTGACAGAACAGTACAGTTGTATGATGCTGTTTAACATACAATGTATGAAGTACCAGGTTTTACCTAATTTAGAGATGGCAAAGTGAAACTAGAAATTACAATTAATAAAGGATATTCCGTGCTTTCTATTCATGGTTTTTAGTCTATATCCTGTGAAGCTGCTTTCATGTGCTGAAGAACATTTCAGTCCCATTCATTTGAATAGAATGAATATCGTCTCCAGCACAGGCAATCGGCTTTTCTACATACCGAAAAGGTGCCTAGAAATGCCAGCCATTTATTATAGAAACGAAGATACTGTAAAACGCTGCATATATCTTGTCTATGTATCAGATTTTAAATATTTTCCATAAGATATCCAGGAAGATGCAGATCTAGTTCCACCTTTTTTAAAAGGTTTGGTTTGATGGGACCTGGAACAGAAAGAATAACGGCAGTTAGTACAGAAGTGGTCATTTTCCTAGACAAATCCTATAACGATGATCCAATTAACTAAAGTGTCCAAATGACGATATCTTTAGTTTCTTTAACGGATTAACTTGCTGAGTGGAATGAAAACAATATATATTTTGTCAGCAATCACATACTGTAGAGGTACATCCACATTAACAACAAAGAACAGATATTCATGGATCAGAAAACCCTCTGACAGACTTCAAATGCCCTTTGAGCCATCATTCATTACTACTTATAAGGTTTAAAAAAGAAAACTTTTAAGTTTTAAAGAGAACTGCTCTAGGCACTGTACTTTAAATGAAATGTACATAGAGAGTCTTAGCACAGCTGGTATAGAGTCTTCATTGTACTGTTAGAACTAAATTCCGGCATACAAATTACAAATATGATTTCATTTTTTCTTAAATTAGAAGAAATAGTTGCACAGTGCTTTTCTGTATTTCTGTTTGCTGTTTTCAAATGCTTTTAAGTCGATCATTTTCCATCCATTAGGGGTTTTGTGAAATTAACATCTCCACATGCTTCCGGTGTGCTAACCCAGGTCTCATTCTGTTCTCCTTGTAGCTTTACCACAAGCTGAAATGTGACGATTCCCAACTCATGGAACACATTGAGCAGCTACTAACCGAGTTGGGCGCTGATGAAACGTTGCAAGATTCTGATGCTGAGGAGGCCGCACTTGAGAATATTGAAGATGATTTTGTGCAAAGTAGTGAAGATGAAGCCATGGATGCCTAAATAAAACCTTAATAAATACACCTGTGCCAATTAAGAGGGCTGAAAGCTAGTGTTCAACTATTGGCAATCTCTTCTCGTTCAGTGCTGAATATTTCTGAAAAACTCACTGAAAACAAGGAGTTTGGCCCTAGCGATTTGGGCAATGTATTGTTTTCATATTTTGTCAACAAAGTATGCAAGGTACTTATATGCTACAGTACAGTGTCTTTCCTAATGGTTTATTAAAATAACAGATTTACATATTCTGAATGTGCATAATTGCCAATCATTTTTGTTTTGGTGTTCATTTCAGTTAGTACTATGTTTTAACCTTTGTAATTAAACACGTTGGCACCAATGACAAAGTTAAAGAACGATGGAGAGTCCTAAAAAAATGATTTCAGGGATCTAGGCCGCAAGCTTAAGGCAAGGACCTCCAAAGTAGTAATTGCAGAAATACTACCAGTGCCATGCGCCACCCCAGGGAGAGAGTTGAAGATCACAGAGGTTAATGCATGGCTAAGAAAGTGGTGTAGGAAGGAGGGTTTTTGAAGTGAAACTTCTTTAGTGGCACCTCATTCGAACTGGGGCAAAAATGGATTGTGGAGACAGAAATGAAACGGATGTGACGTCAGTGCTGGCAGTTGAGGCCGGGCTGTGTTCTGGCTCAGCCCAACACTGACATCACACCCGCTCAAAAAATCAGATGCGGCGGCGGTAGCCGCCGGCGCCGCTCCTAATGGCCGCAATTCCCCCCACGTGCATTGCTAATGTACAGCGGCTCCCCGGGCTCTCTGTCCCAGCCGCGACATATGAGTCGGCGGCGGCGATAGCCGCCGGCGCCGCTCCTAATGGCCGCAATTTCCCTCATGTGGAGATGGGCACGGGCGGCATCCGGGGCAACCCGCACCGGCTCCTGGGGCCAGACCCGCTCTCTGTCCCAGCCGCGCGCTCTGCCGGGCTGGAGACTCCAGAGCCCCCCTGCGCATGCGCTGCTGATCTCACTCGGGTACAGACAGCAAGGGGACCTATTCAGCCACCGCCAAGCTTTGCGCTGCCCGCGCCGCGCATGCGCAGTAGTCATGGCGACGCTGCCGGACGCCACGCATGCGCAGAAGCGGCGGGCAGCGGCGCCATTCCCCCCCCACATGTCCGCTGCCATGCCGCGCATGCGCTGTTCCCCGTGCCCGCTGACATGCCGCGCATGCGGTAGTCATGGCGACGCTTACGGACGCCACGGCTTGGAGACCTCCCTGCGCTGCCGCTGCTTCACATGCCTGACTCCTGCTTGTAGCTGATCTCCGGGCCGGTCACCGACCCCCTGTCCGGCGGGATGTCTGTCTGACATGGAGACCCGCGCTCTGCTGGATATCTGGGGGGAGGCGGACGTGCAGGGATCCTGCTTCTCCCCCTGGACCCCCCGTGCAGGGGAGGTGAGCAGGCGGAGGAGACCTAGGAGCTGAGGGGGGCCGAGGAGGAAGACGAGGAGCAGCCCCACCCTGGGGAAGTGGGGGGGGCCCGAGTCATCCCAGGACAACTTCACAGGGAGAGTTCTTCCTGCTACACCGAGCACCCGATCAAGATGGAGGAGGGGCCCAGCGTTGCCATCCGTCATTCATATATACTCGTACTCACCTCCTGTGTCACACACAGTCAAACACACCCTGTGTCACACACACGCGCACTCAGACACACACTGTCACACGCACACACCCTGTGTCACACGCACACACACACAGTCACGCACACTCACAGTCGCACGCACGCACACTCACAGTCACACGCTTGCACAGTCACACGCACGCACACTCAGTCACACGCACGCACTCAGTCACACGCACGCACACACAGTCACACAGTCACACGCACACACAGTCACATGCACACTCAGTCACACGCACACTCTCAGTCACACGCACAGTCACACGCACACACAGTCACAGTCACATGCACACTCAGTCACAGGAACACTCTCAGTCACACGCACACCCTCAGTGACACGCACACACTTAGTCACACGAACACTCTCAGTCACACGCACACACTCAGTCACACGCACACACTCAGTCACACGCACACACTCAGTCACACGCACACACTCAGTCACACGCACACACGAGGAATTCACACTTAGCTATTTGCACTAATACAGGGGATGTGTGCCGAGCACGGGCATTCTAAGTCAAATTTATTTGCGTTTTGTCAGTGAAATTGTATTTTGATTTTTAATTAAAACATCACCAACACAAATACAATTTCTGTGACAAAAGTCAAAGAAGTTTCAATTACTATGCGCGTGCACAGCACACACAGCTTTTTTTTTAGAGCACTGGGAGTCCTTTTCTGAGAAGAGCCATCTTTATAGTAGGGATGGATTGCCCCTCAGCAAAGAGGGATCTTCTGCGCTAGGGGGGGGTGATGTTAGAAATGTTGGACGAGATTTGAAACTAGGAAGGAGGGGGAGGGACAAGCAAAGTGTAATGGTGTAGTGAGAGGAAGTGGGAGTTTACCAAGCAGGGAATCACCCATATTAAATACAGATAATACCAGTAACTTCTAAAGTCTAAATTTAATGGGAGTAATAAGGCAGGAGCGGATAAGATAACAATAGCACAGACTGATAAAAACGTTAAATGCATGCTTGCTAATTCAAGAAGTCTGATCGATAAAATGGAGGAACTTGAATTAATAGCTAGAAAGAACAGTATGATATCATACAGTAGGCATTACTGAAATATGGTGGGATGAATCTCATAACTGGGCAGTTCATTTAGAGTCTTATTCCCTTTTTTGACGTGATTGAGCAAATAGAAGAGGAGGTGGAGTATGTTTATATGTTAAACCAGATCTAAAACCTATTTTAAGAGAAGATATTTATGAAGGTAATGATGAAAATGTAGAGACCTTATGGATAGAAATTAGCAGTGGAGGTATAAGTACAAAAAAAGTTTCCTATAAACCACCAAATATCTGTGAGATAGAGGAAGACAAAATACTTTTGCAAATGGAGAAGCCATCAAAACTAAGTCATGTTCTTATATTACTGTAGGTGATTTTAGTTTCCAAAAATAGTAATTTAAATTAAAGGAAACAGGTTTTTGGTAGTGCTATAAGACAATTTTATGACCCAAATTATTGAGGAACCAATCAGGAGAGGGGCATTATTGGATTTGGTAATATCATACAATGTAGAAATAATAATAAATATCCTGGAACATTTGGAAAATAGTGATCATAACATATAAAAAGCCCTACTGTATTATACAGGTTCAAAGACTTAACATTTTAGAAAGGCAGATTTACGGAATAATTTACAAGGATGGTGACATTTTTGCAGGAAAAAAATGTAGACGATAAAAAGGCAGTCTTTAAAACATTGTTATATAAATACACTTATCAGTGTATACCCTTGGGTAATACATAGAAAATAAACAAATCTAAACCAATGGGGCTAAATAAACAGGTTTGGGAAGAAATGGAAAGGAAAGGGCAGGCATTTACATTATTAAAGTCAGAAGATACAGAGGCATCATATCAGAATGATAAGAAATGTAAAATAAAGTTGCAAAAGGGCAATCAAATTAGCAAACATTGAAAATGAAAGGAAGAAGTGCATAGATGGCTCGATAAAATTAAAGTAAATAAAGCACCTTGCCCAGATGGCATGCATCCATGGGTTCTCAAGGAGCTAAGTTTAGTAATTGCCAAACAAGTATATTTAATATACTGTACACATACTATTTATTCAGGCTCAGTTCCACAAGATTGGCGTAAAATAGATGTGGTGCCTATATTTAAAAAAGGAAGCTACAGTAGATGTCAAGATTACTTCCCACAGTACTTCCAATAGACATGCAGGGGTGCACAGAGGACTCAAGTTCAGAGCAAGGGCCGATAGGAACTAGACTCTCACATGAGGCCAGCAGCCATCCTAGCTTAGGGTTTATAAACCCCACCTAGTCTACTACTCTTATTCAACTTTTTGTTCACAGAGCAGCAGTCTGACTATTCTTTGGTCCCCTGTGCTTTGTCTTCACAGGTTAGAATTACTTTGCATCTAGCTCTGCAGACCTTACAGGTACCGTTTTGGTTTTGTTCTTGTTTTCTCTTTGCACTTCTTGCCCTCTGCTCTTTTGTTATCTTCTGGCTACCATTGCCTTCACATGTAACGCTCAAGACCTTGCAGATAACTGCTTCTCTGTCCTTCTCTAGGTACCATAGCTTTTTGTGTAGCTCTGCAGATTTTCCAGATTCTATTTTATTTTCCCTAATTTTTACTTTGGCGTGAACATTTTTTTTAAACTTGTTCCAGTCTCTTGTCTTTTGTGGGTTTCCATACTGTATACCTCCAAGTGCCACGTAGTTCTGAAAGTAGATCACAGCCAGAAACAACAGACCTTTAACTCTGACATCAATAATGGGGAAGCTACTGGAAGGTTTAGCACTGGATAATATTTTGGAATACCTAATAGATAACATAAATTAGTAATAGTCAACATAGATTTATGAAGGATAGGTCATGCCAAACTAACCTGATTAGTTTCTTTGAGTAGATTAGTACGAATCTAGACCAGGCTAATGCAGTTGATGTGCTCTACTTAGATTTTGCAAAGGCTTTTGATACGGTTCCACACAAGAGGTTAATATATAAAATAAAGGAAAATATTTTCACCTGGATTGAAAACTGGTTGTGGGATAGACAACTGAGAGTTGTCACAAAAGGAACCTTTTCAGGTTGGCCTAAAGTTTTGAGTGGAGTATCTCAACGTTCGGTACTGGGATCACTGCTTTTTAACTTGTTTTAATGACCTTGAGGTTGGCATAGAGAGCAAAGTCTCCATCTTTGCTGATGACACTAAATTGTGTAAGTTAGTACAATCAGAGCAGGATATAATTTCTCTCCAGAAGGACTTGGATAGACTGGAAACTTGGGCAGATAAATGGCAAATGAGGGTTAATACTGTTCAGATAAATGTAAGCTTATGCACTTGGGGAGAAAGAACAAATAGGCTACCTACAAATCAAACTAAATGGGGCAAAATTAGGTCAATCCTTGATGGAGAAGGATGTAGGAGTGCTGGTAGGCAGCAGGCTTAGCAATAGTGCCCAATGGCAGGTAGTTGCTGTACAGGCAAATAAGATCTTATCTTGCATTAAACAGAGTATAGATGGAAGAGAATAAAACATGATTATGCCACTGCATAAAGCATTAGTAAGATCACACCTTGAATATGGAGTACAGTTTTGTGCACCACTCCATAAAAATGACATGGAACTAGAAAAGGTGCAGATAAGGGCTACCAAATTAATAAAGGGATGTAAAATATGACTTAAGAGGAGAGGCTAGCTAAATTAGATTTGTTTACATTAGAAAAGAGGCGTCTGACAGGGGATATGCTAACTATATACAAATATATACAACAAAAGACGGGGCCCAATGCTACATCCAATTGACAAAACATATACAGTATGGTAATAAGTATAAAGTTTAAATACTTCAATAATAATAATAATTACTTGGTTATTTAGAAAAAAGGTGGAGAATGACCTCCAATATTCCAATGCTAAAACAATCATGTAGAGGTATATAGGCGAGTATACAGCCACTGTCCAGGTGCAACAAGGGAAGTGGTCTCAATGCAGGTATATAATAATAAGGAAATTATTGGATAAGGGGTGGCTTCATGGTATAACTAAACCAACCGGTGGCCCAATAGCAGATGAAAGAACTAGAGGTGCATGGTGATCTGACCGCAGACACACCACCTGTAAGCTCAATGCATGTCCCAAACTGCTGCCCTTAACTGACTAGTAACCCTGCCACCCCATCAGCTGAGCTGTGTAGATGAGAGAATCTCCCGTAACCTGTATGACATGCGGGTACACAGCTGCTGGAACCAGGAGAGTAGGGCGCTCCTGCGCAAGGCTCTAATGGATGCCGCTACCGCTCTGCCGTCTGGCGCACGCACCAACTTCTCAGCCCGTCGATGTAGATGACGTAGGGGCCACGTCCAGGGAACGAACAGCTGCGCTCTAACTGGGGACCCGGCATGCAGTGCGCTCCGGCGCGTAGTTCGTCTGGGGGCCACGTCCAGGGAACGAATAGCTGCGCTCTGACTGGGGAACCCGGCATGCAGGGCGCTCCGGCACGTAGTTCGTCTGGATACCGCCCCTGCTGGATAGTGGTGATCAGCACCTCCTAATGGTATGAGACCTCTTTGTGCTCCATTACGAAATAGTGAATAAAGTGGAAAAAATGAATGGTCACTACTCCCTTGTACCGACACAAGCTTAGTAGATTAAAAAATAAATTTTATTACAAAAAAAGGCTGCACATCATGGATAAGACCACTCTGGCGCGTTTCATCCCGACATGGGACTTTATCAAAGAGTACATTTTTTCTGATAGCAGACACGTCTATATAGAAGCAACCAAGATCTGATTGGACAGCTATAAATCAGATAAATAAATCAGCAGATAACAATGATCACATTAGAATAGAAACATATGTAATTGGTGACACATTAACACTGACTAGTCTGCACAGAAAAAGACCAACCATATGTGTATACATTTATAAAAACACACAATGACAAAACAAAGATTAAAAACAAAGAATATGATGTCAAGTGCTATAGATAAATGAATAAGCATATAATCATGGAAGCAAGATAATGGAAGTAACTATGAAAGATAAAAAATACCAATAACAAATACTTTATGAATATGAATTAATTTATATAATAATAAACAAATAGAAATTAAAAATATACATATTATAGTAACACATATCATAAATTATATGTAAAACTAAAAGGAAAAAATATATATATGCCATTATATACATAGTCTGATAATACAGATTCAGTACCCTCCATTCCCTCAATCAGAATTGAAATGTTTCCATTCCCAATCAGAATTGATTCCGAGGGGATGGAGAGTACTGAGAGTGTATATCCAGTACATCTCCTTTTTGTTTAGTATATTCTCCCTATTACCACCCCTGGGGTGACGGGGTACATGTTCAATAGCAGAAAAGGAAAAATTTCCAATGCCCCCCCTAGGGCACTGGGAGAAGTGTCTGGACACTGGATGAACTAGATCTTTCTAATTAAACGAGTATGTTCAGCTATTCGAAGTTTAAGAGGTCTAATAGTGCGGCCCACATATCTGTGGCCACATGCACAAAAAAGAACATACACAACGAAACTTGTGTTACAATTAAGAAAATTCTTAATATAGTACTTCTTAACACCATTCGCATAAGTTATACATTTTGCAGGTAGTGCATACTGACACATAGAGCAATTAGCAAAGCTATAGAAACCCTTTGGTATAGTTGTAATATTAGGAAGACTTGAATTAGTGTCAAAAAAACTTGGTGATTGGTGGGAGGCCAAAGTTTTAGCTTTACGGAAAGTGAATCTAGGTCCACTTTGCAACAAGGTACCAATATCATCATCCAATAAAAGTGTATGCCAATGTTTGGATACAATTTTTGAAATTTGAGATGATTGTGAACTATAAGTAGTTATAAAAATGGACTCTGTGTAGTATTATATGATGACATTTTTGATCTTTTAGACCTGGATCCAGTCTTCCGAATAAGAACATCTCTGTCCATAGAATCAGCTTTAACTAAGGCTGCCTGTATATCCTTTGTAGAATAGCCCCTAGCCAAAAATCTGTCAAACATTTCTTTAGACCTTGACAGAAAAATATCGTTATTAGAGCAAAGTCTCTTCAATCTCATAAATTGAGATCCAGGAATATTCCTAATCAATGAACGGGGGTGACAACTCCGTGCATTGAGAAGCATATTCCTGGAATTCTCTCTCTGATAAATATCAGTCTGGATATTTATATCACTGTCAATGTACAGGGTCAAATCTAAATAATGAATGTGATTGATATTGTGCTCAAAAGTGAATCTAATATTATAATCATTTGTGTTTAAATATTGAACAAAAGAAAATAAAGAGTGCTCATCACCTTTCCAATTAGAATCAAATTGTCAATATATCTCTTAAAAAAGACGATATTATGACGAAAAGAATTATTAATGTGATAAATAAAATGTGACTCCCAAAAACCCATAAACAAATTGGCGTATGAAGGTGCAAACTCGTGCCCATAGCAGTGCCCAGTTCTGTAAATAAAAACGTGAATCAAATAAAAAATAATTATGAGTGAGTAAAAAGAATATAGATTCTTGTAAAAAAAAGTGCAGTGTGAAATAGATAATGTGGATAAATCAAGAAAGTGTCGTGTAGCTTTAAGACCGTGATTATGATCAATAATTGAATAGAGGGAGGTCACATCTAATGTCACCTACCTATATTCCTTATGCAATTTGAAATCCTGTAAATTGAGAATGAGGTCCGCTGTATCCCTAATGAAGGAAGGAAGTTGAAAAACCAGGGGCTGTAAAAACTTATCCACATACCGTGATAACCCATCTCCCAAAGATCCAATGCTCGCCACTATTGGTCGTCCAGGGGGGTCGACTAGCGATTTATGGATCTTTGGGAGATGGTGGAATACCGGAATCACGGGATGTGGACAGTTAAGAAACTCACATTCCTTAAGACTAATAACATTTAGAATTCTCCCAAAAGATAACAATTCAGTCAACTCGAAAGAGTACAGAGATGTAGGATCCTCCTTAAGAACCTGATAAAAGGTGGCATCCTGTAATTGTCTTAGTGCTTCCTGTTTATATTGAGTAGAAGACAATACCACCAAGGCTCCCCCTTTATCAGCATTCCTGATCACAATATTGAAATTCTTCTTCATTTGGTCAATTTGTTGTACCTCAGTGTAAGTTAAATTACCAGATTTAGTATTGGAATATGAAAAATCCTGTGAGAGTAATCTTAAATCTCGTTCAACCAAACGTTCAAATGTAGTAATGGCAGGGCCCCTATTGTAATTGGGGCAAAATATAGACGACTTGCGGTAACCAGAATCTTCAGAACCAAAAAAAGACTGAATATGTGTAGTTAAAGGCTCTCCTTGTGACTCTAATAAAGAATCCATATCGGAAATAACACAATTCTCATGAAAATTTAGTGAACTCTCGTTAAGTGTAGAACTAGATTGTACTGATTCAATAGAATCCGCATTAGTTTCTGCACCCAAAAAACGATTTTTTGAGGCAAATAGCTTTTATAGAGAAATTTTACGTGTACATTTTTGGAGATCTATAACGGTTTGAAATAGATAAAAGTTCTGTGTGGGTGCAAAACCTAATCCTTTGTTCAAGAGCGTCAGCTGATCCAAGGAAAGATCTACACCTGATAAATTAATAACATTATCAGGAGAGTTTATTCGTATTTCTTCCTCTTGGATCTGCCTGGGCTTTCGTCGTTTCATCTGTGACCTTCGTGTTCTCCCCGGCCTCTGGGATTTAGCTGTAAAAAAGCAGAGGAAGGTTGACCAGATGATTTAGAGACCCTTGGTTGGAAAGTAGAAACAGAAGTCCTATCATCATAATTTGTAGTCAGAAATTGATTGTTGGTGTAGCATTGGGCACCCCTGTCTTTTGTTGTATACATTTGCCACACCCAGTAGCACTCTTTTTTGACATAAATATATATTCATGATGTGGTGGGTGTAGGAGTTTGAGCTAGCTGGGAATGTGTGTTAATCAATTTCTGACTGGTAACAGTTGTAATGGAGGTAGGTGGCA
The DNA here is from genome assembly GCF_040206685.1 of Ascaphus truei. NCBI lineage: Eukaryota > Metazoa > Chordata > Amphibia > Anura > Ascaphidae > Ascaphus > Ascaphus truei. The sequence goes on along the minus strand of NC_134484.1, from coordinate 408,544,676 downwards.
CCTCCCCCCAGAGCTCACTCCTCCTCACCTTTTTAACTTGGGAGGTCTTTCACTTTGCTGCAAGAACAGGACCTACTATGGTTCTTTCCCCTCATACAGAGGTAAAGGGAAGGGTTCACAGTGTAGTGTAGGACCTGCATTTTTGGTTATACCTTGACGTTTGGTATGCAGGCTTACGACGCTTTGGCCAAAGGGTTAAACTAAATAACCAAGTAATTATTATTGTTGAAGTATTTAAACTTTATACTTATTACCATATATGTTTTGTCAATTGGATGTAGCATTGGGCACCCCTGTCTTTTGTTGTATACATTTTCCACGCCCAGTAGCACTCTTTTTTGACATAAATAGATGTAGCCAGATACCCTCCAGTCTTCCCGCGCTCCAGTTTTCCCCCTCCTTAGCCTCAGTTTGTGTAGGCAGGGCGACAGAGTTGCTGGTGGCTCCCGCAGCAGGGCACCGCCATGTTGGGCGTGCTCGCACATGCGTGGAAGCAGCGATGAGCCGACAGAGTGCAGGAAAGGTTGCGCATGCGCAGGGCAACCCCACGGAAGCCATTTCGGGGGTCGCAGAAGTGTAAGGTGCAGAGCAGCGGCCATTAGAGGGAGAGCACGAGGCTCCTAATGTTACGTGTGCACAGAGACTACGACTCTCATGATGCTTAGGAAGAAAGCTGCCTGGTGACACACGATAGCCAATGGGATGGCTGGATTGCTTCTGAAGGATGGAAAGACTACTGCCTTCTGGGACAGGAAGTGAGGAGTCAAGACCTGGACACCGACGGTGCAGGTAGTGTCCACGGAGCAGTGCTCCAGGGACTAGGCCAGAAGTATACCCCCAGGGCCCAGTTAGTCCCCTGAGACACTGTAGAGAATTAACTGTATGAGATAGGGAAAGGCCTTAAGCTAGGGACTCCTTCACTATACTCATAGAGAGAGAGAGATATGATGCAGGACATTGCATGAATGCCAGTGCAGCGTGAAAGCTGCAAGAGTATCTGACTCCATAGCAGAGACTGTTCCCCAAGGGTCATCTGGTTGGGGATACCTCCCCTGGGGAGTCAGACGTTGTACTTATTCCTGCAAGGAGCAGCGCGTCGTGCCGTGGACCACATTGCGGAGCTGCTGATTACCAAGGATTATCCTGGTCAGGACCATGACCAGGAAGGTAGATTAAGTGCACCAATGGTCCCAAACACAGGGAAGCGCTATCACTCACACTTACACTCACTTTATTGTTTGTGGACACTCAAGGGATAAGTGCCCAAGCACATTACTACTCAAGGACTAAGGGTGATATAATGATGGACATGTGGGCTGATGGGATGGTATATAACAAGGGTGATGCAATGGTATCCATATGAGGAATGATGTAATGATATGCATGTTATGAGGTTATTATGATGATGCTTAGTAAATACTGTTTTATCCAAGTGTGTGTCCTGGTGAGGGCACACTCCCACCACGTTGGGATCCCTTATCAGTGGAGGCGCTGCACCGTGGTTGAGTATACACCAGGCTCCCAGTGGCGGAGGCTCAGGCCTCTTGTTCGCCTCACAGGTGACAGCTGCATCAGTAGTTATAGTACTCCAGGGGAACACCCGCTACATATATATTCATGATGTGGTGGGTGTAGGAGTTTGAGCTATCTGGGAATGTGTGTTAATATATACAAATATATACAGGGTCAATACAAGGAGCTTTCAAAAGGACTATTCATCCCAAGGGCAGTACAAACGACACTGTCGCCCCCTAAGGTGTGAAGAAAGGAGATTTCAAAAGCAACAAAGGAAATGATTCTTTACAGTAAGAGCAGTTAAAATATGGAATTAATTACCCATGGAAACTGATAGCAGATACAATAGATATCTGTATAAAAAATGTAAATAAAAGTTGGACATCTTTTTACAAAGGAAAGTTATACAGGGATATACCAAATAAGTAAGCATGGGAAGGATGTTCATCCAGGGAGAAATCTGATTGCATCATTGAATCCAGGAAGGCATTTATTTTTTCCCCTTATAAGACATAGTTGGTATGTGGATTCGCCATCCTGGCAGTCGCAGACCGTCTCCACACCCCAACAAGCCTTCCGTGATGGACACTCAGGATGCATGGTCTCGTGGTCCCAGTACGCACGCCTGCGGACCTTGCGCGGCCTGAACCCCCATCCGCGGATTCGGACCCCGCCCCCCGCTCTGACGCACAATGGTGCGATTGGCCAGCCTCCCTGCTAACGCGTGGTCCAAGCCCCGCCCCCGCTCTGGTAATGGACAGGAGCGGCATGGAAGTGATGCGCGCTCTCGGCTCCGCCCCCTGACCTCTGTAACACGCGCGGGTTGGTGCGCGATTGGTCCTGCCCCGTCTTGCACTAAGGACATTCAGAATCGGCGTGGGAGTGACGCACGCTCCAGGCTCCACCCTCAACCTCCGTGATGCTCGCGGGTCAGCGCGCGAGCAGTTCCACCCCCATCCCCGATTAGGCTGTATCATAGGGCACACCTGTGTGCACCAGCAGCCTATCTGTGCTTACTTCTTGGTTCCGCCCTGGCTGGCTATTGGAGGCTCTGCCTTTATATACTTTGAGTCTGTGAGTACTTTGAGAGTGTGACGCTGTGCCTTGCTGCATTCCTGTGACCTTGCCTCACTGATTAACCTCTTGTTGCCTACCTTGCTTGTCTTTTGGATTCCGCACCTCTCCTGATCCGGCTACGCACAACCATTCTCCTGTCTCCAGTCCTGACCTTGGCTAAGTACTCCAATGATCCAATATTCTCCTATCTTGAACCTGGCTACGTACCCCGACTATCTGATACTCTCCAATCCTGAACTTGGCTATGCACCCCGACGATCCGCAACTCTGCACTCCAGACGTGGCAAGTACTTACACTAATCTCAAATCTATAACCCTGACCTGGCTTGAATGACTACTCTACATCTTAGGCACGCCCGTGTAGCTGTGGGTCGGCGTTAACCAATTCCCTACCTCAGCACCAAGGTCGCACTTCGTTTGTGGTGAGCTACGCGTTACAATTGGATGATGTTTCACTGAGATGTTTTTGTTTGCCTTCCTCTGGATCAATGTACTGTTTCAATCTCATTGTCATGATAATGTCATGAGGTAATTGGAATGACGTGCGACAATCCCCAGCTGCGTGGCAAAGTCTCTCCTCCCTGACTTGTTGCCTGCAGCCTATCCCAGCTCCGCTGGGGCCGCGCCTCCGCTCTGCCTCCTGTTCCCATTGGTCAGCCCTGTCTGTAAATACTTCCTGATTCCTCTCATGCTTTGCTCAGCATAATCCTATGTAGCCTCGTGAAGCTCACTTCTGTTGTGCAGCGCTGTGTCTCTTTTGCAGTTAACCTCTTGTGTACCGACTTGGCTTGTTTGTGGACCCTTCTGGATTTTGGACTTTGGTATACCCTCGAATACAGCGATCTCTCCTACCCTTGAACACGGCATACAGACTCAGACTACTCTGCTCTCTACAATCCCAGACCATGGTTTACGGACCCCTACTATCCTGCCTTCTCCAATCCCGGAACTCGGCAAGTATACTGCATCTCCTACACTCTCCAACCCAGACCCGGCAACGCTAAACTATTCGCCTTCTAGGCACGCCTCCGCTCCTGTGGGTGTGTGGTATTATACCTTCCCACCTCAGTGCCGGGGTCTTGTCTTGTTTGTTGGCAGCGCGAGCGTTACACGCACTCTATTCTTAATTTGGGGCAGCATGGCAGGGCAAGTGGATTTCCATTGGCCAGCAATCACTTATCTGACCGCTGTTGAGATACAGTGTGTTTGATAATTTTCTGTGAGTATCTATGTTAGGGAAGTGCAGACTTAGGGTCACGCACAATATGTTCCCCCGTTAATCTATTGAGCATATGATATATTTGGTTCTGCAGCCTGGCCAGTTTAGAATATGTTAAGTACACTGGCGACACACTTTATTCGAGCTCGGCTAGTCCCACGAATTCGGGTATACCCGGGTGTATTGAGGTTTGTGACTGTTTTCTGCCCGAGTGCATTGAGGTATTTTCAGGCAGGGATTGAAGCATTTTATTCCCGCTGGCTGCAATACTGCACAGTATATATATATATACTGCATTAAAATTTATGCCATCTGGTAGACACGCGAAGCATTGCAGCCTATTAAATCCTAATCATTATCATTTAACAGATCAGCCGCCCGTCAGCCAGGCATGAACCCAGGCTGGGAAGGCAAACGCAACGGGGCTTGTCAGAGGTGAGGAGCGGCGCATTCCAGGTATCTGCCAGGTACATACTGGGTATTTGCTCGAATAAAGTGTGTCGGTGCAGTACAAGAATAATAATGAAATTTAGGCACAGAAGAAAAATGTATTTACTTTATTACAAAAAAAAGCAGCAAGATGACGTTTTAGTCAAACGTGGGCCTTCATCAGAGCTAACCCACAATACCAAATAATATCTAATACCTAATATATATCTTTACCAATCATACAAATTAATGGGATCCGGTGTACCAAAGTGAGTGCTGCATAGGCAACGGAGAAAAGTGCATCTCCAGGGATAATACACGTGAGGCTCCAAATATAACGTCACTTTCAACGCCAGTATGCAGCCAACCCCACTGTCAACCAAGGGTTTGCATGAATAGAACAGGGCTGACCACGCCATGCCATCTCATGACAGCATGTCTATTTACCTAGCAATGACAAACCATGACAAACGTCTATAAAAATCCAAAGGACAAAGAAAATTCACAAAATGTATAAATGAGACCAGAAACAATAATGAGTATCAACATCAAAAAAAAAGTGTGTGTATATATATGAGTGAATGTCTTTATTTATATAGCGCCATTAATGTACATAGCGCTTCACAGCAGTAATAGTTACAATCATATAAATAATAAGATATAAATAATACAAAGGGAAGAAGTGCTCAGACATAAAAGTAACATTTAGGAAAGGGAATCCCTGCTCCAAAGAGCTTACAATCTAATTGGTTGGTAGGAAGAACGTACAGAAACAGTAGGAGGGTGTTCTGGTAAGTGTGTCTGCAAGGGGCCAAGGTTAATGTGTGAGGTGTTAATTATCAGCCACGGAGCTACTCATATGCTTCCTTAAGCATGTGTGTTTCAAGGTTTATCTTAAAGGTGGATAGAGAGGGTGCTAGTTGGATATTGAGGGGAAGGATATTCCAGAGGTGTGGGGCTGTCAGTGAGAAGGGTTTAAGGCGGGAGAGGGCTTTAGATACAAAAGGGGTAGAGAGAAGACATCCTTGAGCCGAACGCAAGAGCCGGGATGGTGTATAGCGAGAAATTAGGGCTGAGATGTAAGGAGGAGCAGAAGAGTGTAAAGCTTTAAAAGTGAGGAGGGGGGCGTGGCCAGGACACGGAGCAGAGTAGACGCACCTTTGTGCAGCTCCTCAATCCTGGGCCAAACCGGGCATTAAAAACACTCAGTGAGCGCCCCCAACCACCGGGGATAAGCCCTCCTGAGTTGTGTCGCGGTCCCGGCCCGTTCCGGGGTTCTCCTGCTGCCGGAGACCCGCGCGAAGCGCTCGCAGGACACCAAAGATGGCCGCCGGACTCAGGCAGCAGTATTAGCGTGCCGAGCACCCCCCTCCCCGCTGGACCACCGCGGAGCTCGGGCGGGATCCCGACGATCTCCATGTGAGCGCGCCTAAAGCGGGAAACGGAGGGTTGGAGCCGCAGGAGCCGGCGCAGACTGTCCCCTGGGGCCTGGGATGGGCGTGCCAGGAGAGGGGTCCCCCCAGTCGGAGAACATAGCGCAGCACGGAGGGGAGCTCCTGGCTCACATCTGCAGACAAGAGCAGGCTCCACTAACGTGGAGGATCAGCCATACTAGCTCATAAGCTCCCAACCAAGCTATGGGAAGGCCCCCCCCCTCACCCTACACACAAGTCTGAGCCCACTGTGGAGTACAGAAGCCAAGTCCTAGGGACCACACAGGTTGCTCCAGCTACTCCCAAAATCTGGTATAATAACACTCTTAAGTGAAATTAAGCACAAGGGGGGGAAAATAAAATAAAAAATAAATAAAATAAACAAAAACAAAAATTCTCTAGGACGCCCCACGGAGGACCATGTACCCTCCAACAAAAGGGCTCTACAAACATCTGAGAATGAGCAATACGTGCTAGAATTACGTCATGAAACCTAGTCTCCATGTACACCCCTGCTTCCTTCTATCTTAATCTAGGACAGCAAACCAGTCTAATCCATCTCGCTAAGGACAAACCATATCTCATCCAAGATCCAGATACGATGGCCTCAAAAATCGTTAAAACTACCAAAAAAAAAAACTCAGAGTGAGCTGCGAGAGTACTTAAAAAATACCAAAGGCCACTCATCCTTAAACAACGCTGATTTGGAGGAGGCCCTCCCTTTGGGACAATCGGACTCAGAGCTGAGTGTGGAGATTGAAAATCTCTCTATCAAGACAGACTTGCTTTTCTTTTACAATAAAATTGAGTCTATATTGCAAACGGCAGTCAAAGATCTGAAAATTGAGATCTCCCTCAGGGAACACACCAACTCACTAGAGACCAAAGTAGACGCTACGATCACCAGACAATCCCTTATGGACTCTGAGCTCAAAGAGGTGAAAGCCCAGCTCTTGGAGGTCAAGGAAAAACAGGAAGATGCGGAGAACCGAGATTGTCGCAACAACCTCCAGATCAGGGGGATCCCAGAATCTGAAGCAGATATTGAGGGATTCGTGGGCAAATGGATTTCGAAGACTCTCCCTGATTTCACAGAATAGTCCCTGACGTTGGACAGATGTCACAGAGCTCTAAGAATGAGACCCTAACCAGGAGATAGGCCAAGAGACGTGGTACTAAGATTTCATTATTTCAAAACCAAAGAGGCCTTAAACCCGGCGATAAGGAACTCCAGGGACCTCAAATTCCAAAATGTAGCCCTACAGGTATATGCCGACTTGGCACCCTCCACACTGGCCAAAAGAAGGAACCTCCGTGAGGTGACAATTAAATTAAGAGACCATAACATCAAATACAGATGGATCTTTCCCTTTGGGCTCATGGTGATGATAGACGGAAGGCCACAAACGCTCAGAGATCCGGATGAGGCATTCCTCAATCACCTAGGACTGGGCCCCCCTTCCTCTGGATCTGCTGCAGGTGGCAGAAGTCTCTCAGCCTTGAATCCTTCCTGGACAACAGTCCCCGCTAGGAATTCCCCTCACAGAGACCCTATAGCGAAGAATCCAGCCAAAGAAGGGTCAAAATCCTAAGCCACATGCTGGCCGCGTTTCCCACCATGTTTCCTCTCCTTTCTTCAGGCAGCTCTCCAAGTTTCACCATTTTACACTCCCCAGTGTCCTGGTCCCCTAATTCTGAAGGAGGTCTACTGGACAGAACATCCCTTATTAATTGTGACACTGATCCGCCCACCCGGAGTTGCGGACTAGGGAGCTACTGGACACGCGGACCTCCAAAGTTCTAGTATGAGAAGATCAAACATGAAAAATCTAACTATTGCACTGTTATAATGTGTTTACCTCATAGTTATTGTGTATTTGAATTTATATAAAGGTTCAACAAGTTACAAATCTACACTATGTTTTCAGGCCTAGGTGAGGCTATTATTGGTTTATAAATACAGGCAATCCTCGGTTATCCGACACAATGCGTTACTCAAAATGGCGTTGGATAGCGAAACGTTGTAAAGAGAAAACACGTTTTCCCATAGGAACACTGTTTAAATGAAAGGTTCCGTTCCTGAAGGCATTTTTAATGCTAAAATACACAAAATATTTTACGCAGACAATAAGATATGCAGCACACACATAAATTATATAGTGCATATACGGTATTATATATATAATATATTATATAGTATAATATAATATATATATATTATATACACATAAACAACTTTGCAAAGCGTCGTAAGAGTGTTGGATAAGCCGTTTTGGCGTTGTAAAAGTGAATATAGGTATGCATTGCATAGCGTTGGATAAGCCATTCGTTGTAAAACGAAGCATTGTAAAACGAGGACTGCCTGTATAACCCATGTTATGGTTGTAGGGTTGGTCTGGTTTTAACATTATAATAAGCCCAAAGCCGTTAAGGGGTCGGAGCATAGGTAGATGGACCGTTCTGGGTCCTGGCCGCTACCCCCAAATATATGCCTGTGTTTCCAGAAACACAGTTGCCCTTGGAATTTTTTGTCCCCCCCCCCCCTCCCAAAATTCTGTCCCCAAGGGCAGGTGAGCACTAGGACAATGTCCAGAGAGACACATCCAGGCTCACGTTTTTTTTTTTTCAGTTTTCCCTATTCTCCCCGTTTTGGTTATATCTTCCAATTCCATCCCTGCCCCATGCTCTGAGTCAGCGAATAGGTGACAGACTCGACAATGGTTAGAGGGTGCGGCCTGTGATAATTCAACCAGTCCATTAGCAGAGCGCATCCAAACTTTCCATGTCACTTAAAGTAATCTCATTAAATGTAAAAGGTTTAAACTGCCCCCCAAAAAAAGGAGAATGGCAATGTCAAACTTTAAGAAAAAAGGGAGGGGATTGGTAACCGTGGTCACAGCACTCCACACAACCAACGCTTGAAAAAGTAAAAAACTTTATTTAAATGCCACAGTGAGCATACAAGCACCACTCTGACGCGTTTCGTCTGTAGAAAGACTTTTTTTAAATAAAGTTTTTTACTTTTTCAAGCGTTGGTTGTGTGGAGTGCTGTGACCACGGTTACCAATCCCCTCCCTACTTACGTCACTTCCGGATAGGAGCACGCTGACACCACGAGGAAGCAAAGATGGCCACCGGAGCATTCTAGGCAGCATGCAGACCGGGTATCGTGAGTAACGAACAATATACTTAAGCCATACTTTATTCAGGCAGCTATGAGGCTAAACGGCACCGGTTTTTGATTTACCTCTGGGTTTTTTCTTTGAAGAGGCTCCGCTGTATCTCTAAGGATTGACCAGCCCACTGCCTGTATCATCAATGCTTTTCCTCTATCAATACTGCATAAGTTGTTATTTTAGTGGTGTCAGCTCCAAAGTATATTGGAAGATTGCAGATTCTATACCTTTCTGTGGTTTGGAGACTCGGTACTCCAAGGGTTAATACCCAAATGTTCCTTTAAGAAAAAAGGGGCTGACATTGTTCTTTTACAAGAGACCCATTTTAGATCCCCAGACAACCCAACCTATATTGACAGACTTTACAAAGATGCCTCCATCTCCTCCGCAAATGTCAAAAGAAAGGGTGTGGCTATACTCTTCCACAATCGGATCGCATACACCCACATAAATAAAAAAGTAGGTAAGGATGGTAGATACAGTGGCGGCCGCCCTGAGTCTAAATTGGCTAGATCCGCGGCTCTCAGATAATCTCGGTCAGGTGCGTTTTTTTTTTGTCCGGAGTGAATTGTGTTATTTTAGCGCTCATGATATTAGCATTTTATTCTCGCTGTCTGCAATACTGCAATGCCGTGTAAAAACTCAGGGGGGCATTTGCGAGCTGTTGTCTTGGAAGTCTAATATCTTCGCGGTTCAACCTACGTCAGTACATAGTCTGTGTGTGCGCGTGCAGTAATTGTAAATTTGCATATTTAAAGTATACATGCATTTGCAGTGCTGTACTGTACAGTATGTCTCATTTGAAAATTGTTGAAATGCATAGGCGTGTACAGTACTGTAACAGTGTCACATTTCGGCATATACAGCGCTCTCCCCTCGCTCAGGATAATTAACTGCACTGTAGGGTATTTCAACATCTTATCTTCTCGACAATGCAGTACATCTCTCCCACACCATTCCTTTGAACGTGTGTCTGGTTTCAATCACATTCCTGCTTGACAGCAGGTGATTACTGCGCATGCGCCTGTAACTTCGCCCACCACTGCTTGCTTGAGTGAGTGACAAAAAATGTTTTATTTTTATTTTCTCCACAAGCCTGCAAAAACCATCTTGATACTGTATTACGATATTCAATCTGTGCTGTAGCTTTTGACTGCGACCCTGTGCGTTTGACTGTACATGGTTGATTTGTGTGCTTTTTATGTACTGTATTTGGGGGTGTAGGGATCATATTATTAAGATGAACTGCCTTTTGAAATTAAAGTATGTCATTATCTTTGAACTTCATGCAGCTGTACCCTGTAGCTCCCTCCCCCACGAACACACACAAGGCTCGCTCAAGGATTTGAAACTCCACAGTCATTAATTTTCTGAAGCTTGACATTGTGTTCTTAATCCGTCCATAGCCGAGCGTCAATCACCTCACTGCGCCTGCGTGTAATGATCTTTGAGATGGAAGCTAGCTGATTACTGCGCATGACTCACCCAACCCCCCCCCCCTCCACAGTGTCATTAATTTTCTGAAGCTTGAAATTGTGTTCTTAATCCGTCCATATCCGAGCGTCAATCACCTCACTGCGCCTGCGTGTAATCCTCTTTGAGATGGGAGCTAGATGATTACTGCGCATGACTCACCCAACCCCCCCTTTGTTTACGGTAACGCTTTGGAAAATCCCTTCTCGAATTTGATATGTAAATCTGATTTGCACAGCATTGTGAGAATTGAGAGTTAAAAAAATCATTAACTAATTCATGTTGTTTTGTCATTCATTCTTTTTCTTTGGTGTACTGTAGGTGTGGGGGGGGGGGGGGTTGTCAATGATTATGATTAGCAGGAATGTAAATAAATATTTATTTTACCAGGAACAAAAAAAAAATATGAAACGCTTGCCATTGTGTTTTTAATCAGTCCCTAGCAGAGCATCACCTCTATATGTGCCTGCATGTAATCCTCTTTGGGATGGGAGCTAGTTGATTAATGCGCATGCGCCTGTAACTTAACCCACCACTGCTTGCTTGAGTAACTGAGTGACCAAAAAAAAAAAAAAATTATTATAATTTTTTAACTGTTATTTTCTCCACAAGCCTGCAAAAACAATCTTGATATTACGATATTCAATCTGTGCTGTAGCTTTTGACTGCGACCCCGTGCATTTGACTGCACATGGTTGATTTGTGTGCTTTTTATGTACTGTATTTGGGAGTGTAGGGATCAAATTATTATGATGAACTGCCTTTTGAAATTACTGTACTGTATGTAATTTCTTTGAACTGCTGCACAGCTAATCCTTCATGCAGCCCCCTCCCCCACGCACACACAAAAGGCTCGCTCAAGGTTTTGAAACTCTTATCGGCAGACACCTCCACAGTCATTAATTTTCTGAAGCTAGTCATTGTGTTTTTAATCCATCCCTAGCCGAGCGTCAATCACCTCACTGCGCCTGCATGTAATCCTCTTTGAGATGGGAGCTAGCTGATTACTGCGCATGACTCACCCAACCACCACCCCCCTCCACAGAGTCATTAATTTTCTGAAGCTAGTCATTGTGTTTTTAATCCATCCCTAGCCGAGCGTCAATCACCTCACTGCGCCTGCGTGTAATCGTCTTTGAGATGGGAGCTAGCTGATTACTGTGTATGACTCACCAAACCCCCCCCCCCCAACCCTTTGAGGCTTTATTTACGGTAATGCTTTGGAAAATCCCTTCTCGAATTTGAAATGTGAATCTGATTTGCACTGCATTTTGAGAATTGAGAGTTAAAAAAACATTAACTGATTCATGTTGTTTTGTCATTCATTCTTTTTCTTTGGTGTACTGTAGGTGTGGGGGGGGGGGTTGTCAATGATTATGATTAGCAGGAATGTAAATAAATATTTATTTTATTTTTATCAGGAACCAAAAAATACAAATATAAAAATAATCATGAATAATACATAATGCAGTCTTTATTAAGTTCTTCTTGCAGATTAAAATTGGATAAACATTTAGAAAACATGGATAAACATGAATAATGCACATTTATAATAATATTATTTAATAATATATAATTTATAATATATATTTATATAGTAATATATTTTTTTCCGTCTTTATCTTCTTCATCATTCTGTGTACAGTACAGTAGTTCATTGAGAGAGGAGAGGTGTTGTGTACATCATTACTGCTATTTATATACTGTACACTTGACTGTACAAACAGATTAGACTGTACACAACACCCCCCTCTCCCCCAGTCCATCCTTTTTTCCTGAAAAGACAAGAAAACCAAAAATTAGTGCAGTTATGTGCATACTGTATTATGGCATTGTGTGATGTGTAGTACTACTGTAGATGGCTGGTGCTGCTTTCTCTGGAAAGAAAAAAATTGAGCAGTTAGGTGCATACTGTATTATGGCATTGTTTACTCCACATTGGACTATAGTAGGCAGTTAGTACTGTCAAACTAGTCTATACTGGAACTACTGTATACTCTGACTACTGTTAAATACTATGTAACCAGATGGCTGGTGCTGCTCTCTCTGGAAAGAAAAAAATTGAGCAGTTACTGTACTGAAGGTGCATACTTTATTATGGCATTATGGCATTATGTATGCAGTTAGTACTGTCAAACTAGTCTATACTGGAACTACTGTATACTCTGACTATTAGGAAAGAAAAAATCTGTGCCATACTTACCTGTATCATACTGTACTTACAATACTACAGTACAGTACTACTTTCCTGATGCTTGCCCATTACGCGCGATCACAATGGGCAACACAGTCGCAATATGGTCAATATATTTATTGCAGCGTTCCACGGTGAGTACATCGTTCCAAAAACTCAGTATGCCTTTCGCCAACTCATCCTTTTTGGAGGGTTTCACCACTTTCCGGATATGGTCGTTCAGCTGATGCCAAACCATTTCGATCCGATTGAAGTCTGGCGATCTGTCATTGGAAAAAAAGGACAATTATTTTAAGAGATACAGTACACAGTAAAAACAGTGGGAAAAAATGAGACATGGTTACCGCACTTACTCCGCTGGCGTCTTCACCCAGTTGATACCGCGCTCAAGGATATGCACTGTTGACGCGGTGTCTTCAGATAGTTGTCCTGGTAGAAACGGTGACCATCCGGGAACTCGCGTGTGATGTATTCCACTATCTCAGGCACAATTTTGTCTTGGAAGAAAGCTTAATTCATGATTCCTATAACAAGAAAAGAAAAGTACTCAAAAAAACTGCACAATAGTACAGTACAGTGCATAAGGCTACACTAGTACCATAATTTCCAGACTATAAGCCGCTACTTTTTCCCCACGCTTAGAACCTCGCGGCTTATGTTCAGGTGCGGCTTATATATGAATTTTCCCCGATTTCTGCTCTCCCCCCCGCGAGCTCGCTGTCACCATCCCCCGCGAGCCCGTTGTCACCATCCCCTGCGCGCCCGCTCTCCCCCTCGCAGAGTAGCTGCGCACTCTAGCATTGAGGCACTTCCTGCCTGCAGCTTTGTAGAGCGTGCGTGCACTCCTGCTTGGACGGCAGAGGTATTTACGGGTTGATGTGATGTGCTGGGGGTTAATGTGAGGTGCTGGGGGGTTAATGTGAGGTGCTGGGGGGCTTGATGTGTGGTGTAGGGGGTTGATGTGATGTGCTGGGGGTTAATGTGAGGTGCTGGGGGCTTGATGTGAGGTGCTCAGGGGTTAATGTGAGGTGCTGGGGGGCTTGATGTGTGGTGCAGGGGGGGTTGATGTGTGGTGCAGGGGGGGTTGATGTGATGTGCTGGGGGTTAATGTGAGGTGCTGGGGGTTAATGTGAGGTGCTGGGGGCTTGATGTGAGGTGCTCAGGGGTTAATGTGAGGTGCTGGGGGGCTTGATGTGTGGTGCAGGGAGGGTTGATGTGTGGTTCAGGGGGGGTTGATGTGATGTGCTGGGGGTTAATGTGAGGTGCTGGGGGGTTAATGTGAGGTGCTGTGGGCTTGATGTGAGGTGCTCAGGAGTTAATGTGAGGTGCTGGGGGGCTTGATGTGTGGTGCAGGGGGGGTTGATGTGTGGTGCAGGGGGGGTTGATGTGATGTGCTGGGGGTTAATGTGAGGTGCTGGGGGTTAATGTGAGGTGCTGGGGGCTTGATGTGAGGTGCTCAGGGGTTAATGTGAGGTGCTGGGGGGCTTGATGTGTGGTGTTGGGGGGGTTAATGTGAAATGCTGGGGGGGTTGATGTGAGGTGCAGGGGGGGTGAATGATGTGAGGTGCAGGGGGGAGAGTGATGTGAGGTGCAGGGGGGAGAGGGATGTGAGGTGCAGGAGGGGTGGGATATGTGTGGTGTGCAGGGGGGTATTGTGTGTTTGATGTGGAGGGGGAGTACTATGTGTGTGGGTGAGGGGGAGAGATGGGGGTACGAGAGAGATAGGGAGTATCGCAAAGGTTGATAGTGAGGGGTTCTGGGGGAGATATGAGGATGATGATGAAGGGTGCTGGGGGAGATATGAGGATGATGATGAGGGGTGCTGGGGGAGATATGAGGATGATGATGAGGGGTGCTGGGGGAGATATATGAGGATGATGATGATGAGGTGCTGGAGGAGAGATGATGATGATGATGATGATGATGATTTTACCCGTGCGGCCCAATTTTTTTTTCCTTGGAACAGTTTGGCCCTTCTCACGTTACGAGTTGTGCAGGCCTGCATTAGACCAATGAAATTGCCGAACGGGTTAAGGTCAAACAACTTTTTTGTTTACTGTTTAGATTACATCGAGCGCGCTCAAACTTCCCATCATTCTGATTACGGTAGTCATTTTGTCACCCTCATCATGGCAAAGACACGGAGAAATGCATATAATGCAGCTTTCAAGTTGTAGGCGATTGTTCTGGCTGTTGGAAAAGGAAATAGAGCTGCTGCACGGGAGCTTGGTCTTAATGAGTCGATGATAAGACGTTGGAAACAGCAGCGTGAGGAATTGACTCAGTGCAAAAAGACAACTAAAGCTTTCAGAGGGAACAAAAGCAGATGGCCCGAACTAGAAAATGAGCTTGAAGACTGGGTCAACACACAGAGAGCAGACGGCCGAGGTGTTTCAACTGTGCAGATCCGACTGAAAGCCAAAATAATCGCCACCGCAATGAAGTTTGAGGATTTTAGAGGTTGACCATCGTGGTGTCTCAGATTTATGAGACGTAAAGGCCTGTCCATCAGGGTACGGACGAGTCTGTGTCAGCAGCTCCCTCCCGACTACGAGGAAAAAGTTTCAAACTTCCGCAAATTCACTGATGCAAAGATAGCGGAGCATTCCATTGGCCCGCACGACATCATAAATATGGATGAGGTTCCTCTGACGTTTGACCTGCCTCTCACTCGGACTGTCAACAGTAAAGGCGAATCATCCGTCACGCTGAAAACAACTGGGCATGAAAAAACACACTTCACCTGTGTTCTGAGCTGCACGGCATCAGGAGAAAAGCTTCCAACGATGGTGATTTTTAAACGCACGACGATGCCAAAAGAAAAATTCCCGAGAGGAATTGTTGTGAAAGTCAACAAGAAAGGATGGATGACGGAAAGCCTAATGCATGAATGGCATACGGAGTGTTACGTCAAGCGACCAGGAGGATTCTTTCACAGGAACAAGGCATTGCTCGTTTTGGACAGCATGAGGGCCCACATAACAGATTCGGTGAAAGAAGCCATCAAGAGGACAAACTCAATTCCAGCTGTGATTCCTGGGGGCACAACAAAGTTTTTGCAGCCACTCGACATCAGTGTAAATCGTGCATTTAAGGTGGCGCTCCGTGTTCAGTGGGAGGCTTGGATGAAAAGTGGGGAGAAATCCTTTACTAAAACGAGCCGCATGCGAAGAGCAACTTATGGTCAAGTCTGCCAGTGGGTCCTGACAGCGTGGAGCATTGTCAAAAAATACACTATCATCAACGGGTTTCGAAAGGCTGGACTGCTGCGTGTTGAAGAGGGCTCAGTGGGGGATTTGCCTCCGGATGAAAGTGACGAGAGCGACAATGAAAACGATCCAATATTGGATGAAGAATTTCTGAGGCTATTCAACTCCGACACCGAAGGAGATCACTTCTGTGGTTTCAGTGCACAGGAGGAGGAAGATAGTGACCAATGACTTTCTTGTTAGGCTACTGTTTACTGCTAATTTTTTATTTTTTGTTACAAGCCGTGTTTCGTTAAAGCCTATTTATTTTTGTTACAAGCCGTGTTTCGTTAAAGCCTATTTATTTTTGTTACAAGCCGTGTTTCGTTAAAGCCTATTTATTTTTGTTACAAGCCGTGTTTCGTTAAAGCCTATTTATTTTTGTTACAAGCCGTGTTTCGTTAAAGCCTATTTATTTTTGTTACAAGCCGTGTTTCGTTATAGCCTGTGTAAAGTTCATTTGTTTCAATGTACCGGTAGGCAGCTGCGGCTTATATTCAGGTGCGGCTTTTATTCAGGTGCGGCTTATATTCAGGTGCGGCTTATTTATGTTCAAAATAATAATTTTTTTAAAATTCAATGGGTGCGGCTTATATTCAGGTGCGGCTTATAGTCCGGAATTTAGGGTACAGTAGAGTGCATAATGCTACATTATATTTTATATATTTTACCTTCAAAGATGACAATGCATCCTGGTCCACGCCTAGAGATGGCACCCCACACATGCATCTTCACAGGGTGTTTTGGCCGCGGCTTCATAGATATGCGACCTTTTTTGTGGAATCCAAAGGTGGCAAATCTCTCCAGCGATACAGTAGACTCGTCAGTGAAGATGCAATCCTGGAAAGTTTCCCCACTGTCAATCCATGCCTGGGCCTGGACCACTCTTGATTTTGTTTACGTCCCTTATCATGGGGTACGCTCTGTAATGACAAGGAATAAATCATTTTAGCGGTACAGTACAGTTTCCTAAACAACACTTTTACCTCCTGTACTGTCCAGTACTAACCTCACACGTCCATATTTCCATTCAATTCTGCGTCTCATCTTCTTTATGCTGGTCTCGGATACAGTGAGATTGTGATTTTCCTGCAGAGTGTATTTGACCCTTAATGCACTCTTCTCATCATTCTCACTTATCTTGTCGACCAGAAGAGTTGTCTCCCTACAATGTAAAGAAAAACAATCCGGTAAGTTACAGTGCAGTAGGCCAAAAGCACAGCACATCATTTGGTGTAAAAATAGTATACAATGAGATATTGTTCTATAAATATGCAGCAATATAAAAAATATATACTGTATACTGTTGTAATATTGATATACCGAAATAACTAAAATATTAGATACAGTAGATCCACAGTACACAATATATTGTTCTATTAATATGCAGCAATATAAAAAAAATATATACTGTTGTAATATAAATCTACAGAAATAACTAAAATATTAGATACAGTAGATCTACAGTACACAATATATTGTTCTCTTAATATGCAGCAATATAAAAAAATATATGCAGTACTGTTGTAATATAGATATACCGAAATAACTATAAAATTAGATACAGTAGATCTACTGTACAGTACACTATTACAGTACACTAGTAGATCTACAGTACAATATTTTATATTAAAAAAAAATTAAGTTATATAAATATACTTACGCGTTAGTTACCCTTGGTGCCCTTTTGAGTTCTCTGGTTTTTCCGTGTGCATGATAGCTCACGGTGGTTGCTGGCACAACGATGCCAGAAGTAGCTAACCAGCGTTGGATAGCAGCAATTCGGTGTCCGCTCGTGTACATGTCTGTAACAGGGGAGTAATCCATGTTCAAGTAATGTGCCTTTAATCTAGCAGTGTGGTGGTTAACTGCTGGTAGTCAATTAATAAACACCACCTGCCTGATCTAGATTTCTTACAAAAGCCTTTCTGTTGAGACAGGAAGTGACTCCTTAGCTCTGAATGAGAGCTGACCTTTGGAGAGACAGAGGAGTGTTCTTGAGTCTCCGAGGAGAGACTGACCAAGAGAACACACATCTCTGGAGCTGACCGGTCTTGAGCTCTGCCCAGCATAGCTGATTGCAAGACACCAAATAAGACTTCTAAACCTGGATGCTGATTTTCTGTGCACGCACGGGTGCGGTTCCCGGAGAGCAGAGAAGCTTACTCTACAGCAGCTAACAGATAAGACTTTCATTATTAAGAGACTGCTTATATCTGCTTATTTCATGCTATATTTTTTGGGGCTGCGAGACATGCTTTACTAAGGGAGATGTGAATTAATTGCATAGGATTTCACTAGAACTACTCCCAAGTGAATAGAAGCTTTGTTCCCCCCCTGTGTTTGGATGGTTTCCTGATAAAAAGGAAAAGGCACAATAAAGCCTATTATAATTTCACCTTATAACGTCTCCAATTGTGTACCTCTGTGAACGTCCGTCTACATATGGTGTCCGAAGTGGGACAAGAGGTGTCTTTGAAGTTAACCCTTTCCGGTCCAATGTCGGAATATATCCGACACTAATATTTTGCACTTGCGGTCCAATGTCGGACCGGGTGGAGGGAGGAGGGAGGAAAGCTGTGGAGTGTGGAGTGAGGCGCCCGCAGCACATCACCCGCATTCCCCTTACACCGCACTGATGCGCGCCCCCCCCTGCGCCGATGCGCCCATGCGCACCCCCTGCGCCGATGCACCCACCCCAAAGCCCTGCGCCGCTGTGCCCACTCCAAAAGCCCTTCGCCGATCCAGCAACCCCCCAGCCCTGCGCAAATATGACCACCCCTCCAGCCCTGCGCCAATCCGACCACCCCTCCAGCTATGCGCCGATCCGACCACCCCTCCAGCTATGCGTCGATCCCCGCAGGCAGCTCCACTATGACTCCCAGCAGCTGACACCGCAGGTAGGGAGGAAGGGGGGTAGGGGGCTGTGAGTGTGGTGTGTGTGGTGTCAGTGTGCTGAGTGTGCAGTGTGTGCAGTGAGTGTGTGTGTGTACAGTGAGCGTGTGTGCAGTGAGTGTGTGTGCAGTGAATGTGTGTGCAGTGAGTGTGTGTGCAGTGAGTGTGTGCAGTGAGTGTAGTGTGCACAGTGTGCATAGTGTGCGCAACGAGTGAAGTGTGCGCAGCGAGTGTAGTGTGTGCAGCGCGTGTCGTGTATGCAGCGCGTGTCGTGTGCGCAGCACGTGTCGTGTGGGCAGCGCGTGTCATGTGGGTAGCGCGTGTCGTATGTGCAGTGAGTGTCGTGTGTAGTGTGCACAGTGTGCGCTGTGACTGTGTGCAGTGTGTGTGCAAAAAAAATATTGCTGTATGTGTTTTTTTTCCCTGAAAATTAAATTAGACCTACTCACACACTTAATGAAAATTAATTGGACTGCAAAGGGTTAAAAAGGACCGGAGATTTTTATGCGAAATTTTTTTGTTATGCTTTTTGCCTACAAACGGTGAGAACAGAGGGGAAAAAAAAAAAACCTCATGCAGCAGAGATCAGAGTTAAAGGGACACACCACTGAAACCACACTGCACTGAAACTTACAAAAACCCAGAAGAGACTGCTGAAGTAGCTAAACCTTATTTTGCCTATCACAAAGTGTAATATGGTCATTGAAATAGGGGTTTTGCCTTTCAGCCATAGTCAGGGTTCAAGAAGTGAGTCAGCCCTTAAAAAGGGATAGGTGTTTGTTGTTTTCAAAAGTTTCGCTGAAGCAGTGAATACAGATGGTGACCCACGAGTGGTACTGATTTTGCAAATAAAGGTTGCCACACCGCATAGGGCTACCAGCTGTGAATGGAGTATATGCAGAAAAGTGTGAAAATTGATACAAGACTGCTGAAGCAGGGGAATTTTTAGCAAACAAATGCTGAGTGTAAAATTGCCCTATAGGGGAAAAAGTGATTTCTGAACTGTGTAAAAGGTTTTTCAAAACCAATTGCTGAATGTTGAGTCACCCTGCCGGGAATGAAAGAAATAGTCCACTGCAATGAATGTTTTTTTTTCTGCAAGTACAAAAAGTCTGCCTATATATATCTTGGGTGCAAAAACAGACACCCAAAGTGTGAAGTGTGAATGCCATAATACCCAAAGATGAGACTGAAAATTACTGAACTCAGGCAGAAAACCAAATTCTGTTGCTGAAGCGGAGATATATCACCTAGCAAGTAAATGGTGTAAAGCAAACAGAAGTTTTTTCCTAGCAACTACACATTCAGCATACCTAATGAGAGTTTAAACCTAGCAAGTAAATGGTGTAAAGCAAATAGACTTTTTTTACCTAGCAACTGCACATCTTGTATACCTGATGAGAGAAAATGCATGCACAGTACTGCTGATATTGTAAAACTTATCCAAGAAAGAAAAATTCTACAGAGATGCCTGTGAGAGCTACGACCTCTACAAGCAAAATATGCCCACCTGTAGGACTACCACAATTGGAGGTTCTAGCAAATACAGTGTCAACAGCTGCAATAGCGCCTCCTGAGGTCAGGAAGAAAATTACACCTGATAGCCTAAAAATGGAGGACAAGATGCAGCGTTCCTGTAATGAACCCTACCCCACGGAAGAGTGGCCCTTCCAGTCCAATAAAGAGGAAGACATCTCTTACAGGGAATCCGAACCGAGTCACACCCAATGGTGGTGGGGGTGCCCGAACTCGGCACGAACAGAAAAGACCGCTCCCTTTGATGACGAATATGATCAACAGGAGACAGAGCGGGAGCAGCAGATCACCCAATATTTCTGTCAGCTAAAGCAACTGCAAGAAAAGCCTGGCGTATATAATGAAGCTGCTAAAATTTCAAATGAAGATGGAGACCCCAATATCCCTGAAGGGACGGTGTCATCCAAATCAAAAAGGCGGAAAAAGAAAAGCAGTTCTTCACTTACCGTGGAAGGAACAGACAAGTCCGCAGATCCTGTGGAGGAAAAGGGGGGCCGAGTTGCCCTGCAGCCTAGAGAAAATGGAGAATTCGTCCCGCGGGTAACCGAATATCCAGAGGGCCCAAGGCAGAAGTCGTGTACCCCAAAGAAGTGTCTGTCCGGTGCCAACAGTGAGGAACCCTAAACCAACCATCCCAGGGAAGTGGAGTCGGAACCAGTGAGTGACGATCCCTTGACCAACCCTGAAGATGCCCTGAAAAATGCAAGGCATGACTGTGATATGCTCAGTGAACAATTGAAACAAAAGGAAGATGGTTACACAGAGCTACAGAAAAATAACGTGAGGCTACAAAAGGATGTGCTCACAATTTACTCTTTAGCCAGGACAGAATTGGACGATCTCAAGACTGAGCTAGATACTGCAAAGGCTACTATTTCCGCCATGGATGAAAAGCAGAGCCAATCTGATAAAATGGTGGCTATGCTAAAGCGGAAGTATGAGGAGGCACTGAAGCAGATGACAGTCTTCCAGCAAGAGGTTCACACTCTTCGCATAGAGCTGAATGCCTCACAACAGGAGGTCAACAGTGTCCGGATAGAGGTGGACGTATCTCAGAAAGAGGTTCAGACACTCCGCAGAGCACTGGATGCCTCACATCAGGAGACCAACAGCTGCCGCACAGACATGGAAGTTTCCAGAAAGGAACTACACAGTCTCACTGAGGAGCTGGACATTGCTAAAGAAACTATTGGTAATCTTGATACAGATCTCAAAGTCTCTCAGAAGGAGCTTCAGACCCTCAACCTAGAGAAGGAAGTCTCATGCCAGGAGATTGTCATTCTCAAAGCAGATGTGAGTAAATGGAAAGAGGACTGCAAAGAAGCCCTGAAGAATACAGAGACTGAAAAAGGAAAAAATTCAAGATTAAAAAGAGAAAACTGAAAAAAGAAAATTTTCAGTTGACAGAAGAAGTCAAGGAAAAGTTTGAAGCAGAGCACCGACTGCAGAACCAACTGCAAGGTCTGCGTACGCACCTTAAGAAGGCAGAGGAGAAGCAGAGAACTCTGCAGGATGACAATCTGCAGGCTGTTAAAGAAATTCAAGTGCTGCAGGAACGTCTGATGACCCAGTATGTCCCCGCAAAGCAGCATGAGAAACTGAAGGCTACCCTGAGCATCACCAAAGCAACGCTAAAAGCCAAGCTTAGAACCCAGGTGACGCGGCACAAAAGGGAGCACAAGAAGGTCCAGAAACTGAAACAAGTAACTGTGGCCCAAGCAAAGAAGTTCATAGTGCTTCACAATGCAATAAAAATGTGGAGGCAAGCTCAGAGAAAGCAAAGCATGCAGATAAATTCCCTGAGAAGAGACTTGCAAGACGCACTCAAAAAACATCTCTCGCGGTTGAGATTACAGTCCTACAAGGACAAGTATTGACCCTGACTAAGCGTCAGTATCCCACAGCCTCAAAAACCCATGAAGACAAGGGTACAGTGAGAGCAGATGAAAGACAAGGTTGCAAAATTTGAACCACCTAAACAAGCACTAGCAAAACCTTCAGCCACCCAGCAGGCAACAAAAGAAGGTACACGTGCTGAATTAAAACCAGAAAAATCCTTAGCTGATGAAGCTGAAAAGATGGGACATTTTCTGGAAGTGGGTGTGGAATTGCAACGTAATCTAAAAGGGGCTGAACTAGCAACCCCATTGAGTGGGAAAAGGGCAGAGCGACAGCTTCAAGAGCGGAAAACTCAAAGGGCTGTTTTTAAACGCTCTGCAACTGCTGCCATACAGTATGCCTACAATAAGACGAGCACCCGACGCGAGGGAAATCTCATGACCGCGCACGTAGAAAAAAGACTATACTTGGAGAAAGTCCTCCTCGAGCGACTGAGGGGTGCTGATCTCATACACCTTCAGGAGGAGACACGAATAAACTGGAGAAAGGGCTCCAATCCCAACAGGACTGAGGGTTCTCTTCCTTCATCCACTCTCATTCAAGTCACTGAGATATCTAGAATGAGAGTGGAAGGATGGGCTTTGGCCGTGGCAAGCCCGAGCTTCCCACAAACAGGGAAGGTATGTAACAGGGGAGTAATCCCTGTTCAAGTAATGTGCCTTTAATCTAGCAGTGTGGTGGTTAACTGCTGGTAGTCAATTAATAAACACCACCTGCCTGATCTAGATTGCTTACAAAAGCCTGTCTGTTGAGACAGGAAGTGACTCCTTAGCTCTGAATGAGAGCTGACCTTTGGAGAGACAGAGTAATGTTCTTGAGTCTCCCAGGTGAGACTGACCAAGAGAACACACATCTCTGGAGCTGACCGGTCTTGAGCTCTGCCCAGCATAGCTGATTGCAAGACACCAAATAAGACTTCTAAACCTGGATGCTGATTTTCTGTGCACGCACGGGTGCGGTTCCCGGAGAGCAGAGAAGCTTACTCTACAGCAGCTAACAGATAAGACTTTCATTATTAAGAGACTGCTTATATCTGCTTATTTCATGCTATATGTTTTGGAGCTGCGAGACATGCTTTACTAAGGGAGATGTGAATTAATTGCATAGGATTTCACTAGAACTACTCCCAAGGGAATAGAAGCTTTGTTCCCCCCCTGTGTTTGGATGGTTTACTGATAAAAAGGAAAAGGCACAATAAAGCCTATTATAATTTCACCTTATAAAAGTCTCCAATTGTGTACCTCTGTGAACGTCCGTCTACAATGTCCTTAATTTGCATGCTGAGCTCCTTGAAAATCTTTTTAACAGACATTGCTGCGAGTAGAAAGAATTACAAACACAAGAATGTATATTCGATGTTTAGTCGATGTGTATTCAATGTGTATTCAATGTGCAGTGAATCCACAAAATGGATGGTGTATATATGTATCGTCGCCATGCATAAAAGGTTACACACTTTGCATAGCCCACCACTCGATGATCTTTATCTGAACTTTCCATTGTCCAGATACTGCATTGTGCCATCTGCTTCCATGGATCAACCCCGATTCTACAGACGCAGGAAGCCACTCGCCTCTGCCGTGCCTATCACACAGAAAAAGCGAAAGGCGGCAGCCGTTTCCACGCCAAGGCCAAAGTGACAGGCTAAGGCCAATAAAGAAAACCTTCTGCTGACCCCAAAGGCTAATGGTTTTAATAGACGTCAGCCTTATTATGTCAAGAAGAAATACGGTGATGTACACTCCACGCAAAACAAATGGCAGCCAACCCATCAAACCCGCAGACCACTTCCTCCCATACGCTTCGACGACTCTGCCGCCGCTGTCCCGGAAATCTTCAGCCCGTCTTCTCCACTCATCGTCCTCGACGCTGCCGCCGCCCTCCCGGAAACCCACAGGCCATCTTCGCCAGTTCTATTCGACAACGCTGCCGCTGGTGCCTCTGAAATCCACGGGTCACTTTCTCCTTTGCGCTTAGACGACTCTGCCGCTTCTCGCCCGGAAATCCAGAGGTCACTTTCTCCATCCCTCTTCGACGACGCTGCTGCTTCTCCTCTACCGGATATCCACAGGTCACCTCCTCCACCCTTCTTCGACGACGCTGCCGCTTCTCTCCATGGAACCCCCATCTCATCCTCCGTAGCACCCATCCACCCAGATGTCCACAGCACGCCATGCACAAGAAGCAGCTCGTTAGACCAGATGCTGAATGGGGTAAGTGTGGATATCCCCGGGAACTCTATTGTGCTGGCAAAGATAGATCTGCTTCTGGAAACCATGCTAAATGTGGAGCAACGGATGCTAAATATGGATCAACGGATGAATCGACGGATGGAGAAGATAGAGGCTGACATAGCGGGGATACATCATTTGCTCGGTGTTCATGCCCCTGTTTCCCCGACGCCGGAGCAGGAGGGTGGCATGGATGTGATGAATGGGAGCATCGACCACCTTCCATCACCAAGCGCACCCCCTCCACCAGAAGATTTTGTGTACATGTATGCCGTTGAGGAGGACATGACAACCCCGTCAAGACCACGCCAGGAGACAACATGGCGACCAAGACAGGAGGAAAGCTTTCTCCCAGACAACCTACCCTCGCCCGCCGCCACAAGCACACCCGCTCACAGAAGACCTACATTCGCTAGGATCGGTACGGTGCCCAACATCATCCTGCGCGATATGCCACCGGCACTCAGGGAGAAGTATAGGGTGATGAGTGCTGGTGCACCCCACAAGTATGCCTTGTTAATTTTTAAGCACCATGTGTCCTACTTGATGTACTGCGACTGGGCCTTCAAAGTGAACTACGAAGGAAATCGCGTAAAAAAGGCGCTTCCTGACAATTTAAGAAAGACCATTCTGGATGAATTGCGGTGCTTTTTTTCAATTACAGATCCTGTAATGAAAGGCATTCGAGACTGCATTAATGGCGTTTTGCGCCATGCAAGGCATCGGCCATGGAAGGACAATCTGGTGGGGTACGCATTTGAGTGAGTGTTCAACTGTTGAAAATGTTTGGTAAATGTTTTGTTCCAGTCCCTGAGGGCCGCAAAAAGGCCAGGTTTTCAAGGTTGTCCTGAAAACCGGGCCTGTTTGCTGCCCTCGAGGACTGTAGTGGTGCAGGCCTGATTGACTGTTCTGCACACCATCCCACTGTAAATGTTTTGACTTGCCGTTCTTTAATAAAGGAGATCTTGCGTTTTGTATATTTTATGAATAAAGAATTTTTTTTAATAACATGTGACTGTAAACCATACTGACTGACTGTAAATGTTTTTACTTTCTGTACATAAATGTTTCCACTAGCCGTAAACCATACACCAGTTTTGAATTGCTGTGCACTTAAAATGTTTTTACATTGTACAGTATTTGTAAATAAATGTTTTTGCACTTACTCCACCAATAAAAGAACATGTTGATTTGTTTTAAATTGTTCCATTGGCTCCTTTGATACTGTAACAAAATACAGTGTTTCTAGAATGTACACTACTGTACTGTATACTGTAGGCATGCCCAGTACAAGAGTATTAAAAAAATATAGAAGACACATACTGTACTGTACAGTACTGTATGTACTGGTACTGCATAGAAGACACATACTGTATGTACTGTAATACATGTAGAATAAATACATACTTTTTATTTTTTGGGGGTTTATTACACAGTATACTGTATATAAAAAAGTATTGTATACTGCACGGTCGGAAAACATCAGCATACTGTTTCAGGTACAGTATTCTATCCTAATCAATAACAACGGCCACTAAACTGTAGACTCCGGTACGTGGTTTTTTAAATCCGATTCAGCAATGTGCAGGCATTGTTACACAAAGCGATATTATCCATCGAAATCCCTCCATTAGCCGTTTTCTTTTCTGAGGAAAAACAAAAAGAAAAGTTTTACTGTAATGGTCAGTCCCCTAAAGAAGTTCCCACTCAGTCCCACCAATAATTTTCTCGGGGGGCGTCTCCTGTTCAACGGTAGGCGCATGTGATGTAATGACACGCATATGCGTTTCAAGAAGGTTCCAATGCGCATGCTCCTAGCGTTCCACCAATTGTTCAGTATCTGCAGTACAGTACTGTAGAAGCCGCTCAGCCAATGATATTGCTTACAGGAGAATCGCTTGACTTTTGAATCGCACCGATATTGATACTGTATTGTCAAAATAAAAAAAACACAGAAAATAATACGGCAACAATACTCACCATAGAATTTCCCAATCAGCTGGCGCTGGCGCTGGCGCCGGGCCACTGCCAGTCCAGTATTCTTGATCATACACGTTGACAGTTGGCAGCGGGACTACTACACCTGTAGTCAGCTGAATAGGCTGGAAATCGCTTAGGTACTTGCAAGCTTGCTCGAAACTGCACGCCAAATCCGGCTCAGGCTGCAGGTATCCGTGCGTGGACAGACAGCAAGTGTTGTCACTGACTGTTGGACCGTTATTGGAAGCCGGTGCTGGTGCTGGTGCATTGCTTGCCAGCGACTGTCGTTTCTTAGTTGGTTTTACACGACCTTTTGCCATCTGCATGATCATAGATACAGGAAAAAGCCGGTGATACACACCAATACCCTCCAATAAATTCTGGATCAATACGATAAAAACATGGATCGCTACATAACCTTTTCCTTATTGCACGCTTCCACACATGAGGAGCTGGCGAAAATTTGTAAAAGTCATACTTTTCGATAAAATACTGATAAATTTGAACAACTGTTGCCATCTTATCATCTGTTGCATTAATCGCGGCTCATATCAAGTACACGTAAGTTCTGTCAGGTTTTTGGAAAACGGGCTGCACGTGAAGACTCATGGTGGCGGGTCTCTGGAGAATAACAGAAACTGGTCTTTGTCTTCCTTCAGTGCAAAGGCCAATTTACAATAGCACACTGTGGTATCTTTTTTAAACGAAACACCTGCAAGTCGACACATTACTGAAGCGCATGCGCATTACAATTCATGAATATCTGCCATCTGGCGGACACGCGCAGAATTGCAACCTATTAAATGCGAACCATTCTCAATAAACGCATGAACCGCGCATCACCCGCCATGACCCGCGGCTGAGAACGCAAAATGAATGCGGCATGCGCCAGGTGAAGTGCGTCGCATTCGAGAAAAAATCCAGGAAAAATGCGGCGATGTTTTAGACTAAAATGGGCCGCAGCAGTACATGATCTTGGTGGGAGAGCTATATGGAAGGGCCATAACTATAGCAACAGTATATGCCCTGAACGAAAATAGTATCACATTTTTTGATTCTATCTTTCCGGCACTAGGCACTATGGCAAGGGGCCAAATTATTCTGGGTGGAGACTTTAATCTTGCTATGGATCCAGCCCTAGACAAATCACAGTCATCAAAACATAGCCTTTCGAACTCTAGGTCCCAGGAAATAAAAGCTCTTAAACGTGGCCTTCTATCCCTTAATTTGGTTGATATCTGGAGAGAATTGAACCCCATGACGAAAGACTATGGGCCTCATGCAGTAAGCCCCGATACAAAATTTTCGGCACGAATTGCGAAAAAAAATTTTTTGGGCGATTTGCCCTCGCAGTATTCAGTAAGGGCCGAATCCTTCCGATCCCTGCTGAAGCACTGCGAAAGCAAAGCTGCCGATGACCTGTGGCGATACAGCCTGGCTCCCGATAAGGCTCCCGATAAGCCTTTGGTGCCGATAGATGTTTGCAGCTGAGAGAGACAAGCCGCTCTCTCAGCGCAAACTTCGGCACCAAAAAAAGTATTTAAAAACAACTTTTATTCATAGTGTACATGTGCAGGGGGTCTTCGGAGCTGAACCGCGTTGGTTTGAGGTCCGGGGACCCCCTGCCCCCCGAGATACAGGCCCCTTTATGAGGTGCCGGTATCCCTTGGCGTTTAAAGGTCCCGATCACGTGACCGCGACCTGTAAACAAACCAGAGGGATACCGGCACCCCATAAAGGGGCCTGTATCTCGGGGGGCAGGGGGTCCCCGGACCTCAAAACAACGCGGTTCTGCTCCGGAGACCCTCTGCACATATACAGTATAAATAAAACACACACACATCAATCAAGACTCGTTCCTTACCTTGGCGGCTATGTGCAACGGTAATGAAGCAGCATGAATGTCTTTTTAATTAAACTGTACAGTGAGCAGGGGGTCCCCTGAGCTGAACCGCATTGCTTTGTGGAGCAGGGACCCCCTGCTTCCCGAGTTACAGACCCCGGTATGTGTCATCGGGTGGCAGTGTCGCCGCCATGTTTATAGCGTCCCCGCAATATACATGGCGTCCACACTGTAACCGATGGCCCAAACCGGGGCCTGTAACTCGGGAGGCAGGGGGTCTCTGAGCCACAAATAAATGCGCTTCAGCTCAGGGGGCCTCCTGCTTCCGCACAATATTATTAAAATACATTAATGCTGCTTCATTACCATAGCGGATAGCCGCTAAGGCAATGAAGGGGTTAACGCATAGTAGCATGTTTATTGGGGACAAATGCCCCCAATAAACATAGCAGCAATACACAACATACAGTATAGTAATGGGCAGAATGACTATTATCCACAAATGGATAATAGTGCAGTTGTCCATTTACAATACATACACAACAATAAAGACTTTAAATACATATAGCACTCACCCATGTCCCACTGCCACGATGAAGGCCATCCTCATCTTCATCCTGCCCATGCCCCATCCGCTTCTGCAAAACAAACACAAGAATTACAACATCCAAATTAATGTCCCCTAACCCCTTAATCACCATAGCGGTTATTAACCGCTACAGTTATTAAGGGGTTAAGCCACCATCACCCACATACCCTCCCCCACAAAGCCCCCCAACCACCCTCACCCAATACCCACAGGGGAGTCCTACCAAATACCCTTGGGCCTAATACCCCCTCCCCCAGCACATACAGTACAATAATGTGCCAAATAACTATTATCCACATAGGGATAATACATTATTTGGCCATTATTAAACACATTCAATACCGTTAAAATGTAAAGAAAATTGTACTAACCTCATCAATAAGAAGTCTCCGTCGCCAGCATCATCCTTGGGGTCCGTTGCCAACATTAGTAATAGCCACAACATTTGAATATCATTAACATAACACTGAACCCCTTAATCACCTTATCGGGTACTAACCTGAAAGGTAATTAAGGGGTGAAGCCATCCTGCAATGCCTACAACAGTTATGCATAACATCCTCAGTGAAATAAAAACCAATTGCCTAACCAAATTCCATTTAATCATTCAATCTGTAGGCTCACATGCCTCATAAAACATTGCATTTACAGTGTATACATGTAGCATAACATGTAAACTGCATGTACACGCTGCAAATCAATGTTAACAATACAATAATCCCACTCAAATCGCCATACATCACAAGAAGTATATTATTTAATCCAATAAACTCACCATCAATGAATTACCACACATCACTTACATCCCTAAACAATTAAAATACCATCCATACCAATTACACAATGAACTAAAGCTATCCTAACAGAGAACAACTTCAAAACATAGTCAAAAGTACACCAACAATTACAATATACTAAAGCAAGGCTTTCCATATCCTACTGTACGGCCTGGAAGCCCAAAACTTACATCTGTCTAAAAATAAAATACATTTAGCACACATCAATGCATAGGCACAATGATTAACAATACAGAATTAGAAGCTTTAACAACACTATCATTTCTTACCCTGTATATATATCTGTACACATACATACAGACATGCATACAGTGGGAAGAAATGATATGCATTATAAAAAATGAAAACATGAAAAAGCAACAAAAAAAACAGTTACATTAAGTACATTTCTTTATTTAACTTACCATTACTTGCCCCCACCGACTCCCGTTGATCAGCTTACTCACGAACCAATCCACGACACCATCCACGACACCATCCACGACACCATCCAGGAACAAATCCACGAACCAAACCAGGAACCAATCCAAGAACAAGTGCAGGAACCAATCCAAGAACAAGTGCAGGAACCAATCCAGGAAGCAAGCCACGAAGAAATCCAAGAAACAATCCACGACACGATCCAGGAACAGGAACCCATAAAAGAAAAAAACATAACAAATTAAACATTAAAATAATAAATATACACAAAAATAGATGACATGACCCGGCGCTAATATATGTGAAAAAAACAAATAAAAAATTAATAAAAAATTAAATGTTTATGTAGTCCCAAATAGTGCCAAGTGATGAAATGATAGTTCAATGGTTACAACCTTAAAAGTCCGGTTGGGCACAAACTTAGTTCACAGTTCATCAAAAACAGATGGTTCTTCTCATATGTTGTACTTGATCTAGAAGTGGCTAGATCACGTGCAGGGGAGAGAATCTGTTCTTTAAACCTTCTTTCCCTGGAAGCCTCTTGATGTCGCACGAACCCCTCGTGGTATTCCTGGCCTCCGTGGGTATAGAAGGGATCTTTCTGCAGCCCCTGTCTTCAGGAGTCCTGTACCTCTTACTCCGTTTAGGGAACAAAAAGAAGAAGGACAGAGGATTGCGCAGCACAATAAATCTTTAATGGCACTTGCCCAAAACCACGATGAAATACTCACAAAAGAAGGTGAGTTAAAATACAATAAAAAGGTGCTCGGCCCAGCACACACACACAGCCGCCTGAGTCCCTGGTAGTCCGCTCCGGTACCGCGTGTACCTCGCGTGTATCCGGCGCTCTAGTGTGACGTCACTATCTTCCGTAAGACTCGCGGCTGGGATGACTGGGACACTGCTCCTTAGGCTCCTCCCTACGCGTTTCGTGACGGGGAACGTCACTTCGTCAGGGGATTGTGGAGCCTCATCAATCCCTTGTCACTTTTATAGCCGTCAGATTAACCCCTTATATGAAAAGGGATCTCATATGACTAATGGATGGCAATTAACATTCCTATTAACTGGTAAATGGTACCAGCGGGGTTTAAGGAAGCATTTGAATGTAGCACTATACATATATTAAAATAAATAATGTAAAAGAGCAATGATGATGGACTAAAAACATGAAAAAACTTTAAAATAAACTGGATGGGAGCAAAAAATGTTTTTAAGTCAAAAGTTCATAAGAAGGAAGCTAAATCAAAATCAATATTTAACCCTTTGGGTTGGAGCGTACGCAGAGTGTAGATCCAGAAGGATTCCTGTTGGGATACCCTCTGCAATCTGTCACCCCCTCTGACCCCTACCTTTGGGCAGTCTATGCCGATACATGTTAACCCCTCAGGGGACATGTTATGGTGTGTTCTGAAATGGTTGGACACACTGTGCGTCTCCAGCCCTTTCTTAATGTTATAAACATGTTCGGCAAATCTTCGTTTTAACGGTCTCCCTGTACGTCCCACGTACTGTAATTTGCAGGGGCATTCTAGGAGGTAAACACAATAGTTGGTCTTACAGTTAATGAATGTGCGGATTTCAAAAAATTTTCCGGTAACATTTGATCTGAATTCCTTACATTTTATACCATAACTGCACCCAATGCATTTTTTACAGGGAAAATATCCTTTTAGTTCTTTAAGCCACATAGTGTCTCCTGGTCCTTGTTTTTTCTTAGGGCAACTGGGGGCCAGTACTGATTTTAAATTTTGGGCTTTTTTATAGACCACTTGCGGTTTATCAGGCAGTACAGTTTGTAGAATCGGATCTCTTTGCAAGATGCCCCAATGTTTTGTTAACACCTTGACAATGTCCTTAGACATACCGTTGTACTGCGTGATAAAAGGCAAAAATATCTTGTTATTACCAGCATCTATTTTCTTAACAGGGTGAACAAGAGACTGTCTATCTGTGTTATTTGCTTGTTCAATAGCATTATTGACAAGTCTCTCCTTGTACTTCCTGTCCTTAAATTTATAGCCCAATTCTTTGATCTGTTGGTTGTACACTTCTATTTGTGAACAATTTCGTCTAACTCTTAACGCCTGTCCCTTGGGGATGTTTTTTATCCATTGAGGATGATGGTGACTAGACGCCAGGACGTAGGAATTGGCGCTTACCTCCTTATAGTATGTTTTTGTCTGTATTTCATTGTCTACTATATATAGAGTCAGGTCTAGGAAGTTAATAGATTGTGAACTGGTATTGAAAGTAAATTTAATATTGTAATCATTTGTATTCAGATGGGTCTGAAAGGCCTCTAGTTCTTCAGGAGTCCCTCTCCAGACGCACAGCACATCATCGATGTAGCGTTTCCATAGCACCAGGTTTGCCCCATATGGGTTGTGGTTCAGGATGAAATTTTCCTCCCACAAACCCATAAATATGTTTGCATAACTTGGAGCAAACCTGGTACCCATCGCAGTGCCGCACGTCTGGAGATAGTATTGACCTGCATGTGAGAAGTAGTTGTGGGTCAGTATATGTTTAATGGATTCCAAAATGAAACCCTTTACCAAAGGTTCCATATTGACATCTCTACATAGGACGCTTTCTACAGCCTTGAGACCCATCTGATGGTCTATAATGGTATAGAGAGATACCACGTCACATGTTATCCACATCAGATCTTTATCCCACTTAAGGTTTTCAACTGTCTGTAGGACATGTGACGTGTCTTTGAGATGAGAGGGTATTTCAACAACATATTTCTGTAACAGAAAATCCACAAACTGGGAAAGGTTGGAAGCCCAACGAATATTAAGTGACAAGGGTACATATAAGACACTAACTAGTAACCCAACCAATGAGTACAGCATTGAGTTAACTGATATGTTGCAAAAAGGGCATGAAACAGGGATTATTAGTAAAGGGGAGTTTGACTTTTTGGTGATTGAAAAACCACAGATTCCTCTCTTTTACTTCATCCCTAAAATTCATAAGAATCCCCTAAGACCCCCAGGTAGACCTATAATTTCGGGGGTCGGATCCCTCACATCCAACCTTTCCCAGTTTGTGGATTTTCTGTTACAGAAATATGTAGCGTTTCCATAGCACCAGGTTTGCCCCATATGGGTTGTGGTTCAGGATGAAATTTTCCTCCCACAAACCCATAAATATGTTTGCATAACTTGCTGCTATTGCCTTTAAGAAAACGTCATGAAATGACACATGGCCGGACTCACATGGTACTTGAAC
Source organism: Ascaphus truei (assembly GCF_040206685.1). Classification (NCBI taxonomy): domain Eukaryota; kingdom Metazoa; phylum Chordata; class Amphibia; order Anura; family Ascaphidae; genus Ascaphus; species Ascaphus truei. The sequence continues at coordinate 408,511,482 of NC_134484.1, read as the reverse complement.
CAATCAGAGTAGGGATGGAGTTCCCACGCTCTGATTGGCTGGCTTACCATGTGAGTCCGGCCATGTGTCATTTCATGACGTTTTCTTAAAGGCAATAGCAGCAAAGCCATTCTGATTGGCTGTGCTGGCATTGCCTTTAAGTGACGTCATCAATTTTTTTACATCGGCCAAAACACATGGTTTTCACGGCCCAATCAGGGCCGTGGGAACCATATGACGACAAATGTGACGTCATAGGCCTTTAAAAGCCTATGTCGTCTCATTTTGAAGGCAGATGCCGAGGAGGACGGACCTCCTCCTGAAGATTGAAGACCAGGGCGTGGCACCGGACGTCAAGAAGACCCCGGAACAAGGTATTTTAATACAGATTCACTAAGAATAAAACTAGTACAACCCTTGATTGTCATGTTTTATTATTTTAATGTTTAATTTGTTATGTTTTTTTCTTTTATGGGTTCCTGTTCCTGGATCGTGTCGTGGATTGTTTCTTGGATTTCTTCGTGGCTTGCTTCCTGGATTGGTTCCTGCACTTGTTCTTGGATTGGTTCCTGCACTTGTTCTTGGATTGGTTCCTGGTTTGGTTCGTGGATTTGTTCCTGGATGGTGTCGTGGATGGTGTCGTGGATGGTGTCGTGGATTGGTTCGTGAGTAAGCTGATCAACGGGAGTCGGTGGGGGCAAGTAATGGTAAGTTAAATAAAGAAATGTACTTAATGTAACTGTTTTTTTTGTTGCTTTTTCATGTTTTCATTTTTTATAATGCATATCATTTCTTCCCACTGTATGTATGTCTGTATGTATGTGTACAGATATATATACAGGGTAAGAAATGATAGTGTTGTTAAAGCTTCTAATTCTGTATTGTTAATCATTGTGCCTATGCATTGATGTGTGCTAAATGTATTTTATTTTTAGACAGATGTAAGTTTTGGGCTTCCAGGCCGTACAGTAGGATATGGAAAGCCTTGCTTTAGTATATTGTAATTGTTGGTGTACTTTTGACTATGTTTTGAAGTTGTTCTCTGTTAGGATAGCTTTAGTTCATTGTGTAATTGGTATGGATGGTATTTTAATTGTTTAGGGATGTAAGTGATGTGTGGTAATTCATTGATGGTGAGTTTATTGGATTAAATAATATACTTCTTGTGATGTATGGCGATTTGAGTGGGATTATTGTATTGTTAACATTGATTTGCAGCGTGTACATGCAGTTTACATGTTATGCTACATGTATACACTGTAAATGCAATGTTTTATGAGGCATGTGAGCCTACAGATTGAATGATTAAATGGAATTTGGTTAGGCAATTGGTTTTTATTTCACTGAGGATGTTATGCATAACTGTTGTAGGCATTGCAGGATGGCTTCACCCCTTAATTACCTTTCAGGTTAGTACCCGATAAGGTGATTAAGGGGTTCAGTGTTATGTTAATGATATTCAAATGTTGTGGCTATTACTAATGTTGGCAACGGACCCCAAGGATGATGCTGGCGACGGAGACTTCTTATTGATGAGGTTAGTACAATTTTCTTTACATTTTAACGGTATTGAATGTGTTTAATAATGGCCAAATAATGTATTATCCCTATGTGGATAATAGTTATTTGGCACATTATTGTACTGTATGTGCTGGGGGAGGGGGTATTAGGCCCAAGGGTATTTGGTAGGACTCCCCTGTGGGTATTGGGTGAGGGTGGTTGGGGGGCTTTGTGGGGGAGGGTATGTGGGTGATGGTGGCTTAACCCCTTAATAACTGTAGCGGTTAATAACCGCTATGGTGATTAAGGGGTTAGGGGACATTAATTTGGATGTTGTAATTCTTGTGTTTGTTTTGCAGAAGCGGATGGGGCATGGGCAGGATGAAGATGAGGATGGCCTTCATCGTGGCAGTGGGACATGGGTGAGTGCTATATGTATTTAAAGTCTTTATTGTTGTGTATGTATTGTAAATGGACAACTGCACTATTATCCATTTGTGGATAATAGTCATTCTGCCCATTACTATACTGTATGTTAGGGGGGTATAGGTGTTGTTGGGTATATATATATATATATATATATATATATATATATATATATATATATATATATATATATATATATATATATATATAATTATTTAAATATTTATTTAATTCGTTATTGTGGGGCTGAGGTGTTTTTTTTTTATTATTGTGGGTAGTGGGGGTGTGTGAAGGGGGCATTAGCCCCAACGGTGGTTGTTTAGGGCTTGCGGGTGGGTAGCGGGAGGCCTTAACCCCTTCAGGACCGTAGCGGTATTAACTGCTACGGTCGTGAAGGGGTTAAGTGCCCCCCGCATCCCCCCCGCAAGTCCTAAACTCACACCCAGGGCCAAATACCCCCCTCACCCATCCCCGCTACCCACAATAACGCTGGCACGGTGGGTTAACCCCTTCATTGCCTTAGCGGTTAGCCGCTAAGGTAATGAAGTGGCTTTTAAATGCCTTTTTCCTGCCTCGGATGCATGCCGGGGGGCTCCGGTGCGGGTATCAGCTCCGGAGACCCCCGGCATCAATCACAGGCAGGAAAAAGGGCTGATTTTTCCTAAGTGTCGCCCTTGCCGATGCTTCTCCTTCAGCAAGTTGCCAACTTTAGTTGGCGGGCTGGATTGGCCATAAAATCTCCAATCTGGCCTGCCGATCAGCACCGAAAAGCTGATCGGGGCTTACTGAATTCAGGCGGGAAAAAAAAGTCCCGATAAGTGGCTTATCGGCAGCCGGGTGGCGAAAAATTTTTTTTCGGAAGAAAAGTTGCCGATAATTCCCACTTATCGGGGCTTACTGAATCAGGAGGGCAAAAAACGGCTATAAAATGCCGAAAAAGCCTTATCTGGGCTTACTGCATGAGGCCCTATACCTTTTATTCATCTCCACACCACTCACATTCCCGTATTGATTATATTTTTCTGAGTGCAAGCCTGATTCCCCAGGTCAACAACTCAAATATTCATGGTATAACCTGGTCAGACCACGCCCCAGTAGACACTACAATCAAAAACTTGAATAGTAGGATACCCAGGGCAGCCTGGAGACTGAATGAAGCTCTACTCAAGACCCCTGAGGTTCAGGGCACAATCGTCAGGGAAATAGAGGCTTTTTTTAGGACCAATGCGGGCACTGTCACGTCATTAGCAGTGCTGTGGGAGGCGCACAAAGCTACAATAGGGGCTGTCTAATATCCCTAGCTTCAAACAGAAAGCGCGACAATTGAAGATAGACGCCCTCCATGCCAAGATTGATTCTCTCTTTATGCTACATAAAAATAATCAATCCACTGCCATATTGCAAGCCCTTAAAGAAGCAGACCACAGAGCAGAGCTCAATATGTTTCTAACCGCTAGAGCAGAACAGTCTCTAAATTGTTCGAAGAGAAAGTTCTTCGAGAAAGCTAATAAAGCGGACTCTCTCTTGCCAGCTAAATTGCGAAATAGACGCCCCTCCTACAGTATTCAGACGATCAGAACCCAATCAGGCTCCCTTACCTCATATCTTAAAATAATAGTGGGAGAATTTCAAAATTACTATTCCAAATTATATAATGGGAAAAAGGTGACACACGACACCCAATCGGGGGCTAAAATAACGAGATATCTCCAAACAGCCAAGCTGCCCTCTCTGTCCGAAGCTCAACGAACAGCCCTCAATCAGCAAATAACACTAGAAGAAGTACAAACGGTTATTAAACATTTAAAAGTCTCAAAAGCCCCGGGCCCGGACGGGTTCCCGAATTTATATTATAAACAATTCAGTGATTACCTCGCTCCCCATTTACTCCTGTTGTTCAACGATATTATGGCTGATGCTGTTTTCCCCACGAGTATGCTGCAGGCCTCTATCTCCCTTATCCACAAGGAGGGGAAGGACCTTACAGCCTGCGGGAGCTATCGCCCTATATCGCTGATCAACACAAATGTAAAGATTTTTTCCAAGATACTGGCGAATAGATTAGTGAGGATTCTCCCCTCACTGGTCCACCCTGACCAGGTAGGCTTTATCCCAGGCAGACAAGCTGCTGACAATATTAGGAGAATAATAGATCTTACGGCCTGGGCAGCCCAGAAAAATATTCCCTCCATGTTGCTCAGCGTATATGCAGAAAAGGCTTTCGACCGAATAGACTGGGTATATATGGAGGGAACATTGGAAGTCGTTTGGACTCTCGGGTACTTTTCTTAAAGCAGTGATGGCACTCTATTCCAATCCCACAGCGATAGTCAAAAATCAAGGTTTCCCTTCATCCCAATTCGAGATTAAAAGTGGCACGAGGCAGGGGTGTCCCCTTTCCCCGCTTATCTTTGCCCTTTGTATGGAGCCCCTGGTGGCCCATATCTGCCAAAATTCAAATATCCTGGGTCTAGATGTAGGGGATCAATCTTACAAATTAGCCCTATTTGCCGACGATGTCATCATAACGGTAGCAAACCCTCTAACATCCCTTCCAAATCTGTTCAATGAACTTACCATCTTCAACAAAATATCTGGTTTTAAAATTAACAGCAGCAAGTCTGAGGCCCCAAATATCAACCTAAGACAGGAAACAGTCAAACAAATCAAACTCAATTTTGATTTCACATGGCAACAGTCTTCCTTGAAATACCTGGGAGTCTTTTTAACTAGAGATTATGACTCTCTTTACCAGGCTAAGTACCCCAAAATTTTGAAAACTCTGAAAGCTGACCTCAGGATATGGAACAAATATAATATATCCTGGATGGGGCGGGTCCAATCAGTAAAGATGAATCTGCTACCAAGGCTTCTCTATCTCTTCCAAACCCTCCCCATCCTTATTATAACCTCAGACATAATCAAACTCCAATCTGCAGTGTCTAAATTTATCTGGAACAATAAGAGACCCAGACTCAATCATAGGTTGTTAACTAGACCTACTAGATCAGGAGGGCTGGCACTTCCCTGCTTACTGTCTTACTACAGAGCAGCACAAGCTAGTCAATGGATGGCATGACACGCCAACCCGTCACTTAGGAGATGGGTCTCTCTCGAGACACATTTTATACGCCCAGCCTCCATAGAACAGATTCTTTGGCTTCCCTCTTGGGCGGGCCTCCGGAAACTCCCCTCCCTGCTGACAATCACACATTGTCTTAGACTTTGGGACAGGCTTAAATTCAAATACAAGCTGAGTAGCCCAAACTCTCTAATGACCCCCATTTTTGGGAACAAGGATTTCCCCCCAGATTGCTCCAAACAAATGTTCACAAACTGGAGACAAGCTAGTCTTATCAGGCTCCTTGATATTAGCCAAGATCTTAAGATAGTGCCTTTTGACAATCTGGTAAAAGATAAAGGACTCCCGTCAGGCAAGATCTTTCGCTACATCCAGATTAGGGCTTTCTATGCTAAAACAAGGCCCACTGAACTTGTCACCCTCTTTGGCTCTGCCTAGGTGCGGACTCCCACCAGAGGTTAATCTCAGAGCTATATGGACAATTCTCCTTTCCAGCTGCAGAATCTCAACGCAAGCTTAATTTTATTAAAAAATGGGAAAATTACCTGGGGGAGGAATTAGAAGTGGAGGACTGGGAGGAAATTTTTGAGTCTGTGGCTAAAAGCTCTATCTGTTCAACTATCCGGGAAAACGCATATAAAGTTATGACTCATTGGTACAACACACCAGTGAACATAGCTAAATATGTCCCAGGATACTCCCCCTTATGCCCCAAAGGCTGCGGTGAAGTTGCCACCCTCCTTCATATGTGGTGGTCCTGCCCAAAGGTGTATGATCTTTGGGGACAGGTGAAATCCTGGATCCAACAAATTTTGGGCTCAGAGATCCACATGGACCCTTGGTTGTTCCTGTTAAACAAACCACTCCAGGACCGCACAAGGGCTACAAACAAACTAATTACTCATATCTGCACGGCGACAAGATGCGCCATTGCGAGTCTATGGAAGCAGGACAAACTCCCACCAATTGTGTCCATCAGAAACAAACTGTGGTTCATCTGTATGATGGAAAAATTGACGAGCTTCCTTAATGATACATACCAAAATTTCCAGAAAGTCTGGTTTCCCTGGATTGTTCATGCAGGTAGTCTATATATAGCAAAAACAAAAATAAAAACCGGGCGCTTCTCAAACTAAGTGAATGTTAAATAATTATACAATATAAGTGACAGTGATGTTCAATTAATAATGAATACACAAATTGTGTTTAGTGACCTTCACCAATATGTGAAAAAATAGGAATATTAATGTGAAATACAATAATAAAGAAGCAGCTCTACACCCTTGAGGCGGACTGTCCAGGTCCAGATGGGTCTTGTGCAGGTTTTCAAATTTGAGCGGAGCGCTGTGTGACTCGTGAATATGAAAAAGAAAAAATATATAATAGTGCAGATGGTACAACAATGATGGTCTGAATGTATGTGTTCTCTGCAATAGTTGTACTCACAGATTACAATATCAAAGATAGGCGTATCAGAGACCCTTCTCTCTCTGATGGGAGCCCTTTAATGGATCCCCCTCAGAGTGGTGTCTTGATACAGGAAGCTTGTAGTGTAGATAGTCAATTATTCTCCCAGGGGTATGTGGAAGTAAAAGAGAGAGCGCTCAATAGAGTTGTATAGTCTAAATTGTATTAGCAGCAATAGTTTGATATATGTATAATACACTCACATTTTGAAATACAATAATGTTCGAGGGAGAGGACAGCTGTGGTTGGAGAACGCCGGTTTCTCCAGGAGCGGCGGAGCCCTTCCGCATACGTCACGGATACCTTCGTCACGTCCTGTGTCGTCTTGGGTCAGGGCGGAAGAGGCTGCCTAGTGTGTCCGTCTCCTGATGGTTTGCCAGCAGTTGTCTCCAATGATCTCCTCAGCTCAATCACCTCCCACAGCGGATCGATTCTACGCGTTTCGCTGTGGCTTCTTCAGGAATCGAATCTGTCTCTTTTACTTCCACATAAAATATTGTGAATATACAAAAGCAGTAGGCAAGGAGGGAAAGGGAAAGAGGGGTTGGGAGGCAGCATACAGTGGGACAAAAACAAAGGGAAGTACAAACGGATAATGGGAAAGGGGAAGGTAGGAAATGAGGAAAAGATACCAGACAAGTGAAAGAAAAAAATAGACAAAAAGGGGAAATAATAATAAACAATAAAGACTGTTTATTGTAAATAATAATTTAACAATAAAGGGTATACTGAGAGCCATGTCAAGGACAATGGCAGAGGAATACAGGGGAGGCAAAAAAGGAACAAATGACAAAAAAGTAAGTTAAACTGTTAAGGTTGAAATAATTAAATAAAGCATCCAAGTCTAAAGTCCTCATTCAAACCATAAGGTGACAATGTCCTCAGATCGTGAATGGCTTTAGCCTCCAACTGTAGCAACAGTCTGTCACGATCACCACCACGGGTTGATAGATTCGCTTGTATAATCGGCATACATTTCAGCGACGAAAGGTTATGACGATGTTGTTTGAAATGTCTCGCCACAGGGAGGAGTTTAAGCTCGTCATCAACATTTTGGTCCAAGAGTGCCTTACGGATTGTTGACCTGTGCACAGCCATGCGTTCTTTCAACATGCGGCTTGTTTTGCCTATATAGTAAAGGCCACAAGGACATTTGATAAAGTAGACAACAAATCTCGACTCACAGGTCATAGCAGTCTTAATGCCAATGGGTTTCCCACTATGTGGATGTGCAAAGGACTGGCCAGTCTGTAGGAAACCGCAGTTGATGCACCCATGGCATTTGTATACACCAGGTTTTCGCTGAAGCCATGTTGTGGCATTGGCATATTTGGTAGTCGGATCAGCCTGCACGAACATATCCCTTAAGTTCCTTCCACGGCGATAGCACATCCTGGGGGGTGTCTGACAGATGATACCAATTTTAGGATCATTGGCTAGAATGTTCCAATTCCTTTTAATACTACGTTTAATAAGATTGGACGAGGTAGTATAAGTGCTACTAATGTTAATTGATTTGTTATCAATTATTTCTGTAGAAGGTAAAAGCAGGGAAACCCTGTCAATAGCCCGTACCTTAGTTAGGGCCACATTAACTTCCGATCTAGAGTATCCCCTATCCAAAAACCTCTTAGCCATTTTCCATAATGCGTCTTCGACCAGCATAGGGTCACTGGTAATGCGTTTGACCCTTAGCATCTGAGAGAATGGGAGCCCTCGTTTCAGTGACTCCGAATGGTGACTCAAAGCACACAGAAGTGTGTTTCTGTCTGTAGGTTTTTGAAAAATCTCAGTAGCTGGTCTGCCATCTTTTTTATAGACCACTGTGTCTAGAAAGGGAATACGATCCATGCTGTAATTAACAGTGAACGGAATCGTTGATGGTATCATATTCAAGTGACAGATAAATTGTGTCAGTTCCTCCTCCTTTCCACGCCAAATTAGGAAGATGTCATCAATGTAGCGGGTGTAATGAACAATATTGTTGGAAAAAGAGGCATCGTTATGCAAATGCAGTTGTTCATAGCTATCCATGAATAAGTTGGCGTAAGCCGGGGCCATATTAGAACCCATCGCAGTCCCTGTTTGTTGAAGGAAAAAATCCCGTTCGAATCGGAAGAAATTCTTATGTAATATGACATCAATCAAGAGAAGAACAAATTCACTTGGAGGCCCATCATATCCACCAAGATGGAAAAAGTGGTCCCGAATGGCCTCCAGACCCTCAACATGTGGGATATTGGTGTAAAGGCTGGAGACATCCATGGTTACCAGAAGCATGTCAGAGATGTCATAGGTGATCGTGCCTAGTTTGGTAATAAAGGCCGTGGTGTCCTTCACAAACGATGACATCTTCGCAACCATAGGTTGCAACAGGTGGTCCACAAATTGAGAAAGTGGGTGACAGAGTGATCCCATTGCTGCAATGATCGGTCTTCCTGGCGGGTTGACAATGGACTTGTGCACCTTCGGAAGTACATAGATAACAGGGACTATGGGGTGGTCTTGGGACATAAAAGTAGCAGTCACCTCTGTTATCCATGAATTGTTAACTCCTAAGCGGATGATGGAGTCTATTTCTTTTTTATAGACAGAAGTAGGATCGCATTGTAATTTTTTGTAGTGATTGGTATCCATTAATTGTCGCTTAATTTCAGCTCGATAGTCGGTATAGTCCATTAAGACAATCCCTCCGCCTTTATCAGCCGGTTTAATGATAATCTTGTCATTAGACTTCAGGGATGCAATAGCCTGTTTCTCTTCGACGGAGAGGTTGGAGAAACTCCTTTTGTGATGCTTGATGTTATTCCGAGTGTCTTTACCCAGGAGTCCCATAAAAGTGGTAATACTGGGATTACTCACTATTGGATCAAACGTACTCTTGACCTTGAATTTTGTATCAGCATAGGTCATCTGATTAGCAACAGTAGGTACTACCTCAGTTCTAGAGAAGAAATCCTTAAGACGTAACTGGCGATCAATTTTGAACATGTCGATCTCCCAACGGAAAGTTAAAATTAAGCACTGTGTGAAATATATCACCGCCAACTCTGGTCACTCAGCCTCCAGACCCTGCAGTCCAACTCTCACTTGAAGCTGCTGGTAGATGTTCTCTGGTGCGTGAGTAGAAAGGCTCCTTAAAATCAATGATGCAGTCTTTGAGTTTTAGGTGAATCTCCAATCTCTGCTGGCCGCAATGTGTATCAGCGCTCGATGTGGCCCGTCATGCGCTTGCGTGATGACGCATTTCCGTTCCCTGACACGTTTCGTCACGTGCTGTGACTTTCGCAAAGGGTTGCAACTTGGAGATTCACCTAAAAAGACTGCATCATTGATTTTAAGGAGCCTTTCTACTCACGCACCAGAGAACATCTACCAGCAGCTTCAAGTGAGAGTTGGACTGCAGGGTCTGGAGGCTGAGTGACCAGAGTTGGTGGTGATATATTTCACACACTGCTTAATTTTAACTTACCCTTGTGAGTGAATTTTCTACCCTCCCCACCCCCTCCCCCTTTCTCAAATAAATGTACTGTATTACGCTATGGGGCGTGTGCTCTCTCTTTTTTCTTTTCTAATATATATATATATATATATATATATATATATATATATATATATATATATATATATATATAAAATAAAAAAATAAATAGATGATACCGTTCTGTGGCTAACAAAATGCTTTTATTTTATATTTATATATATATAGTGATGCTCTCACAACCTTGCAGTCTCTTGTATCCCAATTTAAGGCCGGAGACACCGTATTTCTCTAAATGGGGTTTATTTACATGGATTAAATCATACTAACAGGCCAACCGTCCCTTTAAATCAAACAATTCATAAAATAAAATACCTATTCCCGTTAGGGAAAATAACTCAACTTGGCTTCAGCCCTTTCTAACCACAGCTGGCCAACTATACTGGTTCCCAGCTAAACCATGCCCTGGCATATGCAACAACGTATACAGTCTCTGTAGACAGCAATAAAGTGTTTTGCTTATCTTCGTCCTTTTGGAGCAGACGTCCCTGCTTCAGCACGGCCTTGTCGTCCTTCTTTCCTTGGGGAACTCAGCCACACGTGAGCTCAGAGAAACTCCTATGTAAATAGAAAAAAATATTCCGGTACCTACAAGAAAGTCCAATTGATGAATAGTGAATTCTAACCATTGACCATACAGTATGAAATCTCCAGTTTGAATGACCAGGGAGCCTCCAGATATATATTGTGGGTCATCTCACAATTTGTGGAGATAAACACAAAAAATAATCATAGTGTATACCTGTAAATTATTGTTGATAAAACAATACAAACATAGACAAACACAACATACACTAGACAAACAAATAAACTTATTGCAAACATAAACAAAAAAAACCTAATGAATAGCTAGAAATCTAATTCAATAATACTGTAAAATTACTATTAAAAAAGGACATTCCATATGGACATTCCATATGGTCAATGGTTAGAATTCATTATTCATTAAATGGACTTTCTTGTAGGCGCCAGAATATTTTTTTCTGTTTTCTGTGCCTTGTTTGATCTGTATCGGTCATATTTTCCTGGCAGCCCAGCTTATAGATATAAGGTTTTTGTAATCACATTAGTATCATAATTATACTAATTCATATTCACACTATTAGCACTATATACACTTTTCTTGTTCTCCCATGTAAATGCCGAGGACCGGACATCCTCGTTTCAACATGGTCTGCCATCCTACTTCTTCCCTCTGGGATTCAAACCCAGGCAGTCCCAGCGGACTCTGCAATCACCATCCAGCGGGTCCAAGGATCTGTGCCAGCCTTACTTGCTGGGGAGAACTTCTCTGTCCCCCTCTCTGGGAAAGCAATCTCTCACACTGTGACTCTCTCTTCTCTGTCCCCCTTCTCTGGGAACAGCAGTGTTAGTCTCTCTGTCTGGCAGCTTCCTGTGTCTTTTTTAAAACACTTCCGTGTTCAGCCTGCTCAATTAGGAAACAGCTGCTGCTGAACTAACTCTAAGGAAGATTATCTCTTTGGGAGCTGGCAAGCACACTTACTGCACTTTTCCAGCACCTAGAGAAACCTGATGGTATCACAATATATATATATATATATATATATATATATATATATACACACCTTTCCTCTGGGATCTCATAGGGCAGTGGAATCAAGGGTTTAAGTCCCTGATTTATGTAACAAGGAGTTTAAGTCCCCGTTGTTTAATTGAAACGGACTGTATATTGTGTCTCGGATAGGGTGGCAATTTAGGTTAAGATAAGAATTTTATATTATTTTGTATATATAAAGTGTTATAAGTATATGAAGGAATGTGCTGCAGTATGGATCAAAATTGCCCCTTATAGATGTGAAGTGCTGCCAACTGAAAATTTTCACCACTCTTCAAATGCATATTTGCCCCCTGCCCCTACGGTATCAAGACAATTACCACCTCTATATGTTGCCCTAATTTACCCCAGTGTCCCCGTTTTCAAACCCCTGAGCACCCTTAACCCTTCTTGTGTCACAGGCCCTGAGGCATTCTCTGACAAAGAAGTTCTTATAACTTCACAGAGAACCCGAACGAATAGCCCCCCTAGAACACCCCCTTTTGAAATGTCTCTAACGCAGAGAGGGGGAGGAGATGGACTCTAGGCAGGATTAACCCTTGCTACGGACCGTTCTCGGGACAGGGAACAGTCCAGGGGACGAATACAGCATGGCACAGTGATATACAGTCGCGGCCCCTTTTATTCTAACACTTCACTGATATTCTCGGGTGACTTTTTCCGAATGCCACGTTCATGCGGCGTTCGTGCCGTATTCATGTCGCAATCATGCCGGCGTCCACCGCGCTTGATCTGTTTAATTGGAATGTTTCGGATTTAATTGGTTGCAATTCTTTGCGTATCCGCCAGTTGGCAGATATTCATGAATTGTAATGCGCATGCGCTTCAGTAATGTGTCGACTTGCAGGTGTATAAAAAATACCACAGTGGTCCTTTGTGAATTGACCTTGGTACTGAAGAAGTTGTACAACATTGTATCTATTTAGGCGTTTCATATTAAAAACTAAATGCAATCTGTCTACTGTCTGGTGTTCTATTCCATTGTCCAGAGATGAGTACATCACTGCTGTCCGTGTTCAGAAAGCCCAACATAACGTACGCTTATTTAATATGGTCAGCAATTAGTTCAGCAGATGATAAGATAGCCACAGTTGGTCAAATTTATCAATATTTTATCGAAAATTATGACTTTTACTGATTTTCACCAGATGCTCTGGGGTGGAAGCGCGCGATAAGGAAAAAGTTATGTATCGATCCACGTTTTTTTTTTAATTGCTCCTGCACCCGGAGTTACAGGAGGAGGGTATTGGTGTGTTGCCCCTGAATTTTCCAGTACCTTTGTAAAACCAACTAGGAATCGTCAGTCCCAGGCAAGCAATACGCCAGCGCCAGCACCAGCTTCCAATAACGGTTCGTACGTCTGTGAAAACCTGCTGACCGGCAACCATTGCTATCAGACCCCGCCTGGATACCTGCAGCCTGAGCAGGATTTCATGTACAGATACCAGCAAGCTTGCATGTACCAAAGTGATTTCCAGCTTCATCAGCTGGCAACTAAAGGTCTAGCAGGCCCGCTGTCACCTGTCAACTACGTGTATAATCAAGACTACGGGACTGGCAGTGGCTCTGCGCCAACCGATTGGCAAAGTGTATGGTGAGTACGGCTGCCGTATTTTATTCTTTTTTGAAATATCAATATCAATGCACAGTACAGCGATTCTCCTGTGATCAATCTCTTTGCTTATGGTTATTTACTGTAGTTCTTTTAGTCACATTTCGCCAAACTTTAGTCCAGCAATATCATTGGCTGAGCAGCTTCTACAGTAGATTGGTGGACAGCTAGGCGGCATGCGCATTAGAACCTTGTTGAAACGCATACTGTATGCGTCTCATCACATCTAGGTGCATGCGTGTATGTGAGCAAGAGACGCCCCCCGAGAAAATAATTGTTGGGACTGCGGGGACTGACTGTGGGAACTTCTTTAGGGGACTGACTACTGAACTAACCATTACAGTATTTACAGTATTTATTTTTCTTCCTCAGAAATAGAAACTTTGTCATCAGGCTGAGAACGGCAAATGGAGGGATTTCGATGGATAATATCGCTTTTTGTAACGATGCTTGCACACTGCTGAATCTGAATCAGTGCCATTTTTATTGATTAGGATAGAATAACTGAGCTTTATTACATACTTTTTTACATACTGTACTGTATAATAAACCCCAAAAATAAAAAGTATGCATTTACACTGCCGACACACTTAATTGCAGTGCGGCCAGATCCGCAAGCCGGGAGATTTCCCGGCTTGCTAGTGGCCGCCCCTCGGCGTACCGCGCGTCTTCGGGAGCCTGCGCCCCCTGCACGCGCGTCCAGGGCTCCCCGAGGGAGCCCTGGTGTCCCGCGATGTGGGGGACGGCGGCAGGGGGTTCCGGGGGACCCGGCGGACCCGGCAGCGGTAGGGAGAGCGCCCCGATCGGAGGGCGCTCTTCCGCTGCTTCGGCACGCGCCCGTCACCCTCGGGCACGCGCCAGGCTACTGCTGCGGCCAAGAACGGGCAAATGCTCGAATAAACTTGGCCGCAGCAGTATTCTGTACATGTATTACAGTACAGTATGTGTGTTCTACTCTAATAATAATATAAATACGGATAATGCGTTTTAATACTGTTTTGCTGTACTATAATACGCAGTAAGTAAAAAAACATTAATGGTGTACTGTAATTAAAAACATACAGGTATACAGTATTTAAAAAACAGCAAATTCTTTTATTGGTGGGTGCAGTAAGTACAAATACATTAATGGTGTCCAATACAGTAAAAACATTGACAGTATGAATACAATCTACAGTACAACAATCAACATTATTTTTATTGGTGGAGTACTGTAAGTAAAAAAACATTAATGGTGTACTGTAATTAAAAACATACAGGTATATTTAAAAAAAACATATTAGAATACAATTTTAAACAATGAACAAGTCAGAAATGAATCAACATTTTAACAGACGAGCAATCACAAAGCGAATTGGATCCCCAGCAGATTGTCCTTCCAGGGCCGATGCCTTGTATGCAGCAAAATGCCATTAATGGAGTCTCGCACGATTTTCATTAAAGGATCGGTAATTGAAAAATAGCGCCGCAATTCCTCCACAATAGTCTTTCTGAAATTTTCAGGAAGAGCCTTTTTCTCGCGATTCCCTTCATAGTTCACATTGTGGCCCCACCCTAAGTACAATGAGTATGGCACGTGGTGCTTGAAAATTAACAAGGCATGCCTCTGGGGTATACGAACACTTGCAAACCTATACTTCTCCCTGAGTGGCTGGGGCAGCTCGCGCAGGATGATGTCGGGCACCGTCTCAATGCAAGCGTATGTGGGTTGGATTCTGGGAGCGGGTGTTCTTCTGGGAGCTGGTGTGCTTGTGGCGGCGGGCGAGGGTAGGCTGTCTGGGAGGATGCTTTCCTCCTGTCTTGGTCTCCTTGTCAGTGTTGCCTCCTGGCGTGGTGTTAACGGGGTTGTCATGATATCCTCGTCAACGGCATACATGAACACATATTCTTCTGATGGAGGGGGTGTGCTTGGCGATGGAAGGTTGAAGGTCCCATTCATCCCATCCATGCCACCCTCCTGCTCCGGCGTCCGAGATACAGGGGCATGAACTCTGAGCAAATTATGTATCCCCGCTATGTCAGTCTCTATCTTCTCCATCCGTTGATCCATCTTCTCCATCCGTTGATCCATCTTCTCCATCCGTTGATCCACCTTCTCCATCCGTTAATCCATCTTCACCATCCATTGATCCATATTTAGCATGGTCTCTAAAAGAAGATCTATCTTTCCCAGCATAGAGTTCCCAGGGATATCAACACTTAACCCATTCAGCATGCGGTCTAACAAGCTGGATCTTGTGCATGGGGTGCTGTGGACATTTGGGTGGATGGGTGCATAAGAGGATGAGATGGGGGTTCCCTGGAGATAAGCGGCAGAGTCGTCGAAGAGGGATGGAGAAGGTGCCCTGTGGATTTCCGGGAGAGAAGCGACAGAGTCGTCGAGGAGTGATGGAGAAGGTGTCCTCTGGGTTTCCGGGAGAGAAGCGGCAGCGGCGGCGAGGAGTGATGGAGAAGGTGACCTCTGGGTTTCGGGGAGAGAAGCGGCGGCGAGGGCTGATGCAGAAGGTGACCATTTGTTTTGCTTTGAGTGTACATCCCTTAATTTCTTCTTGACGTAATAAAGCTTCTTTAAAGCCTTAACTGTAGCCTTTGGAGTCGTCAGAAGGTTTTCTTTATTAGCCTTAGCCTTTCACTTAGGCCTTGGCTTGCAAACGGCTGCCGCCTTTCGCTTTTTCTGCATGACAGACACGGCAGAGGCGATTGGGTTCATGCGTCCGTAGAATCGGGGTTGATCCGATGGCACAATGCAGTATCTGGACAAGGGCAAGTTCAGATACAGATCATCGAGTGGGAGGCTATGCAATGTGTGTCACCTTTTATACATGGCAGCGAGGTGCAGGTGTTAAAAGTGGGCGTATTCTAATGTGACTCATTAAAGTATAAATACACCATCCATTTTGTGGATTCACTGCACATTGAATACACATCAACTAAACATCGAATATACATTCTTGTGCTTGTATTTCTTTCTACTCGCAGCGATGCCTGTTAAAAAAAATTCTAAGGATCTCCGCATGAGAATAAAGGAGATGTACACGAGAGGACAACGAATTGCGGATATTCAACGCTGGCTAAGTACTTCTGGCCTTGTTGTACCAGCAGCAACCGTGAGCTATCATGCCCACGGTAAGACCAAAAAAGTAAAGAGGACACCAACGGTAACTACCGCGTAAGTACTGTACTGTACTGTATCTATTTTTATTGTTATCGCTGTATATTTATATAATTCTATTCTATACAGTATCTTTCTATGTTTATTGTTATCGCTGTATTTTTATATAACTCTATTCTATACAGTATCTTTCTATGTTTATTGTTATCGCTGTATATTTATATAACTCTATTCTATACAGTATCATTCTATTTTTATATTTATACAGTATAACTATTCTATTATAGTTGTATCTACTGTATATTTGGCCATACTGTAGGCCTGAGCATAAATGTACCTGTACTTGTGGCCTACTGTAACGTATTGTTGTTTTTCCTTTAAACTGTAGGGAGACAACTGTTCTGGTTGACAGAATAAGTGAAGAGAATGATGAGAAGAGTGCCTTAAGGGTCAAAGACACTCTGCAGAAAAATCACAATCTAACCGTATCAGAGACCAGCATTAAGAAGATGAGACGCAGAATTGGATGGAAATATGGACGTGTGAGGTTAATACTGGACAGAACAGGAGGTGAAAAGTGTGGTTTAATAAACTGTACTGTACCTATAAAATTATTCTTTGTCATTACAGAGCGTACCCTATGATAAGGGACGTCAACAAGATAAAGAGAGTGGTCCAGGCACAGGCATGGATCGACAGTGGCGAAACTTTTCCGGATTGCATCTTCACTGACGAGTTTACTGTATCACTGGAAAGATTTGCCACCTTTGCATTCCACAAAAAAGGTCGCGTATCTATGAAGCCACGTCCAAAACACTCAGTGAAGATGCATGTGTGGGGTGTCATCTCTAGGCGTGGACCAGGATGCATCGTCATCTTTGATGGTACAGTATAATAATGCACAAAGTCACATGCTGTAGCCTTAAGCACTGTACTGTACTACTGTAGTGTGCATTATTTTGAGCACTTTTCTTGTTTAGGAATCATGAATAAAGCGTTTTTCCAAGAGCAAATAGTGCCTGAGATTGTGGAATACATCACACGTGAATTCCCAGATGGCCACCGTTTCTACCAGAACAACGATCCGAAGCACACAGCGTCAACTGCGCTTATTCTTGCCTGCGGTATAAACTGGGTGAAGACACCAGCAGAGTAAGTACGGTAACCGTGTCTCGTTTTTTCTCACTGTTTACTGTGTATCTCTTAAACTAATTCTCCCTTTTTCCCCCTCCAATGACAGATCGCCAGGACCATATCCGAAAAGTGGCGAAACCCTCAAAAAAGGATGAGTTGGCGAATGGCATAATGAGTTTTTGGAACGATGTACTCACCGTGGAACGCTGTAATAAATATATCGACCGTATTGTGACTGTGTTGCCCATTGTGATAGAGCGTAATGGGCAAGCATCTGGAAGGTAATATAGCATCTGGAAGGTAAGTACAGGCATACCAAGTACAGCATGATACAGGTAAGTATGGCACAGATTGTTTTACAGTATACAGCATGCACTTTACTGCACTAATTTTTTAATTTTTAGAGAGCTGGCTGCACTACCAATCTTGTTACAAAGTATTTTACAGTACAGTAGTTCCAGTATACAGTAGTTTGACAGAAGTATACGTATACAAAAAGCTAAATCCCCGGCGCTAGTGAGTTAAAGTCCACAGTACCATGATCCAATACACAGTCCTTAATGGAAAAGGCAGTCCTGGCAATGGGTGGGTTAACCAATACAGTTCTGAATAGCTTTGATGATCTTCAGAATGTGATCCAGATGGTCTCTGTAATGAAACAACAAAGACACACCAATTGCGCAGTACATAGAGAACCACAGCCCTAACTAAGATGGGAAAAACCCAAACTTACAAGATGGAATCTTGTTTGTTCAAGGGAGAGAATCTGTGCTGCGCTGCTTGTCCACCTCGATATCCACGAACCCCACGTGGTTTAAACGGGGTGATTTCCCTTGTACTTGATGGCGCCCTCACGGATCCAGCATAAGCCGCTGCAACAAGCGTGCAGAGAAATAAAACACAGCCTAGTGTAATACGTAATTACATTTTATTACATTAAAAACAAACATACTACCAACACTGTGTTTTATTTCTCTGCACGCTTGGTGCATTATTCATGATTATTTGTATTTTTCAGTGTTCCATTATTATGCACCGGCCCTAAAATTTCAACTGACAGAAGAACTACAGTACACTACTGTACGTGTACAAAGAAGATAAACACTGAAAATGATTATATGTATTTTTTATTCCTGATAAAATAAAATAAATATTTCATTACATTCACATTTTTTTTCTTTGAACTTTAAACTCACTGTGAATGTGTGTGGGGGTGGGGGGAGGGGGGATTCTTCAAGAAGGCTTACATTTTTATTCATTGGTTACATTTTTATTCATTGGTTACATAATCAGATTAACATTTCAATTCGAGAAGGGTTTAGCACAAATGCGCATGCGTTACCTTAAACAAAGCCTCAAAGGGTTGGGGGGGGGTCATCATAATGGATTAGCCAAGCATTTGAAAATGATTGTGAAGTTATACACACATGCGCTTTAATCATCAACTAGGTCCCTTCCCAAAGAGGATTACACGCAGGCGCAGAGATTTGACGCTCGGCTCGGGAAGATTAAAAGCACAAAGCCAAGCTTTTGAAAATGAATGGTTTTCGAGCGGTGACGATAAGAAGTTGAAATCCTTAAGCCTTGTGTGTGCTGCGGGGGAGGGGGGGGGTAAAGCTGCGTGAAGGATTAGCAGCAATGTAGTGTAGTTCAAAGACATATTTTCAACAGGTCATCATAATGTTTTGATCCCCAGATCCCAAAATCAATAAAAATTACATAAAGCATGTGAATGACCAGTGTCACATTAAAAAGCTACAGTACCAATAGAATATCAGAATAACAAGAATTTTTATGCAGGCACACGTCTGGAAACGAAACATAAAAAAAATATATTTTTTTTTTCCAGACTTGAACTTCCACATGATTGTAAAGTTATACACGCATGCGCATTAATCATCAACTAGGTCCCTTCCCAAAGAGGATTACACGCAGGCGCAGAGATGTGATGCTTGGCTCGGGACGATTAAAAGCACAAAGCCAAACTTTTTAAAATGGATTGTTTTCGAGAGGTGTCGATAAGAAGTTGAAATCCTTAAGCCTTGTATGTGTCTGCGGGGGGGGGGGGGTTAAAGCTGCATGAAGGATTAGCAGTTCTGAACTGTAGTTCAAAGACATATTTTCAACAGTTCATCATAATGTTTTGATCCCCAGACCCCCAAATCAATAAAAATTACATAAAGCATGTGAATGACCAGTGTAACATTAAAAATCTACAGTACCGATAAAATATCAGAATAACAAAAAAATTTATGCAGGCACATGTCTGGAAACGAAACAAAAAAAGAAAATGTTTTTTTTCCCCAGACTTCAACTTCCACATGATTACACGCAGGCGCTGAAATGTGACACCAGGCTCTGTACGTTATACACGCAGGAATGTGATAACAGGTTCGGGATGATTGAAGCCAGAAAGCCATCTGGCTTTGGGAAATGTGTACTGAACTGTAGATAAGAAGTTGAAATATTACTTTAGCCATGTGTGTGCGGGGGCGAGAGGGAGAGCGCTGTATGCGCCGAAATGTGATACTGTAACACGCCTATGCGTTTCAACAATGTATGGTACACGCATAATACTGTATAAAACGAGTATGAAAACAAGTAAAAGTACTGATTACAAAATAATACAGTACATACAGTACTGTATAGAAATGTGATCATTTTATATTCGAAGACGCGACGCTATATTTTTGTATTACTGTATATTGTAAATCCTCCATTTTACAAATACTGCACGCGCACACAGACATAATACATTAGACATGTATTAGACTTATTAGATTTTTGAGACAACAGCTCGCGAACACCCACCTGTGTTTTTAGACGGTTTTGCAGTATAGCGGACAGCGCTAAAAATCCGAGCGCTAACATACCGGATAGCGCTACGGAAAAAAAGAAAATATACCGCATCTGGCCGTGGTTAGCAGAGCGCCGCGGATCCGGACGCATTAGGATAAAGGCGGCCGCAGCTGCAGGTCCCTCAATTAATACTCAGGCACAACAGAAAGTTAGGAAAATAATGTATTTTTCTTTTGACAATCTGTCCCCCTCAGTTAGGCAAAAAGTTATGTTGAAGAAAAGGAGGGTGTCGGGGAAATAAAATAACTCCAAATTATATTAATTGCAAGGAAAATGAGAGACTGGACCTAAAAATCATTGCTGTCCTTTCCCTCTTTGAAGTTGTCTGCAGTCCACAGTTGCAGAAGCCCCCACCTTTTTCATTGAAAGTTGCACAGGAAATTGAGCAGCTCACAGCTATGCACATTAATATGTTTGCTTCAGTAGAATTTTAAAATTTGTTTCAATTGGTTTTAAAGTAATTAATGTATATTATAAAAGTTTTCAGATTAATTAAAAAAACAAAAATAGAAAACTATATTTTTATTAAATTACATTTTTGCAGTCTAAGTGTCGAATAGTATTTAGTTTTTTTTCTCAGCAAGAATGCAAGTTTAAATTACGATATTTAAAAGTAAAATATATTTTTAGGGTGATGAAATTAGACAAAAGAAAGTTTGATAATTCATACAATATGCAATAATTTATACAATAATAATAGGAGAAAGTTGTAGACAAAGAGGTTGTGTAAAAGAGAATTTGTGTAGAAATGAAAACAATAAGATTTTGTTTTCTAGGACAGGTTACAGAGATGGTTTTCTTTTTCTTAAAATGTTATTAGTAAATATTAGAAAGTCAGCAGAGCTCTTAGGAGAAATAAAGGCAGAAAATATAAATTTTCCAATCTAATTTTAAGACATGCAACCCAAATTATTTGGTCCAGATTAACCGAGTATGATTGTATATTGAGTTGAATTAATAATAAATTATCCGTCTGGATTGAAAAGTTCAGGGAGCCTTATGTATTGTAAATCTGAGCGGAGGACAAGATTACAGAATGTATAGGTTTCTTTTTCCCTCGGAATGTTTTATTAGATTTCCAGATATACATATGGTAAAAAGATTGATTGATTAATCCCTGTGTGTTTGTATAATCTGAGTGAATCCTATCCATGTGAAAGTCTTATGTGCACTGAATAATAGGAATGTCTGTTTATTGTATGTATACAAAATTACTATCCACGAACTTGCAAGTGTTTCTAAATTAAGAATATAATTAATTGCTCACGTTGAAGTTTAATTTTAAAGGTGTGCACCCCCACTACAACATAAACTAATCAACACTGGGCAGAGGAGAGTTTGGGTGCTCGTGGAGAGAAGGGAGGATACAGAAAGGACAAATTCGGGAAGATCTTTTGGTCTTTACCATTTTTTTGTAATCAGTTCGGTCACTGGGATAATAAGGATATTTATCGTACTGGCCAGGCAATTTATTTCCTTAACCAGAATTACATTCTTTCCCCCTATATTTCCACGGGCAGAATCAGGTGAATACTTTACACAGAAATAACAGGCAGAACACATTCCAGACACAAAGCTAACTAGAAGCTCAGTATTTTCAAATTAGTTTTAAAAGGTTTGTTATAATATGGGGAAAGAGAAGAACATTTTTATTAATATAGTTTGAAGGCAGGATCAAACAGTTTTGCATTGCCTTTTCTTGGTCATTTTTGTTTGTATTATTTTTGTTTTCATTTTGTGTGCAACCAGTACTTATAAACTGTTTAAAGTACATGTGAAGCTTATAATTTCCTGTTTAATAAAAATCCAGTTTTAATTTTTTTAATACCAGTAAAATTTATCCTGTATTGGGCCGGGTAAGGAGCTTCATATTTTAAGCTGTCCCAAATTGTATTTCAGTGTACAGTATGTTAAACACCAGTAATTAACAATTTTTTTATCTGTTCTGTTCCAAGGTTTTGGCAGGATGCCAAGAAAGCTATCTCAGCTTGCTGAGTGCCCAGAGATGGTCAAACACAGTTTTAAACTGGCAAATGTAAAATTCTATATGGAATTATTATTCTGCAAAGTTTATGAAATATTTTATAACTTTTAACCATTTTGTTCTCTCCAAATGTGTCACACCTTTAAATCCGTGTCTATAATTTCTCATGCTACAGGTTGTTCTCTCAGCAAACCAAATGTTATTTTGTGTTTTAAAGGTTTCTGTCAGAAGACTATAGCAGATTAGATTTATATTCAGTAGAGTTTTGATTGCAAATTTTATACTCAAAGGTTTCAGGTTAGTTTTGCAATAGATCAAGCAACTATATTTAAGCCATTAAGGTCATGTTTTAAATGCTGTTTTCCTTTGTGTGATATTGTTCAAATGTAATAAGATGTGAACAAAAGGAGGGGTATTATTGCTGTTTTGTCTATCAGAAAAAAACTTTTCTCATATGTAGATCAATGGTCACCCAAAGTACCATGCTCTAACAGGCAATTTAATCAGCGTCTATTGTGTAAAATTAATGAAATTGCTCAAGTCTCTCCATATCCAGGTGCAGGCCTTATTATCAGCTAAGAAGAATAAGAAGCAACAACTGGGTAATGGTCAAGCATTTTCTACGTTAAAAACATACAAGGGGGTGATGTCCATTCCAGATTCTATTTACTATGAAATACAGCCATCAGAGTGTCTTTCTGGATCCACGTTACGCACGTGAATCTTATCCCAGCACCACCCACAGTCGCTTCAAGTTAAACCATAGCCAAGGTGGAAAGGCCTAAACACACAGCCGCTACAAAATTACTGTTTTTGGGGCATAATAATCCCCGCCAATAACCAACGGAGGAGAAAGACACAGGCAAAAGTCCGGGCCTCAACACATGAACTTTGAACTTTTTAATAACCTTTTTTTTTTTTACAGGTTTTATTATTTTAATTACAATGTATATTTTATTAGGTTTGTATAAGTGGTGTCCACATGAGGACGATAAGGCAGTCACAGGTATAGCTTGTTTAGCCATATTTCTTTTGTTTGGGTTTTTATTGTACTGTGTATAGCATATATGCACACTCTTTTGTCATATAATGGAATCCTGTTTAACAAAACCCACATCTTATGTGCAATGTAACCTAATGTACTATCCATACCCAATAGGTTGCACCCCAGAAACATGAAAGTTATATTTAACCCCTTGAGAAAAGGACAACATGTTATAAGATATTTGTTGAACCATATATAAGACATTGGTTACGAAGGGAGTAGAAATGCAAGTTTTCCCTAGGGATGTTATTGACTTTGTGATAGAAGGACAGATAGAGTATTACCCTGCAGCTAGACCAGGTTATGTTATTTGGGAAAAGTGTTTAAAGGTAGAGATGAGGGATAGGATCCGTTGGGAATTGGTGGTTGGATTGGTTCGCTGGGAGCGAAGCTAGTGAATGCTTTTGTATGTGTGTCTTTTCTACTCATTACACTCTATGTATGTGTTATGTACAGCAGAACTTTGGTCCAGAAGTGCGTTGCACCCCCCATCGACGCTATGCCTTTTTTCGGTGATGAAGATGTCAGCAGTCCTCCAGAAAAAGAGACCGAAGTAGAAATCAACTGGGCCGATATAATGGCCAGAAAGGAAACAAGTTATGCACTATAGGACCACTTCTTGGTCCAGCAGGACTATGACATGGTTAACTTTTCCTTAAATAGACTGTCTCTAAAGGATAAGAGGGGGCTGAGAAGATTGGATGTGAGGAAGGTGGGGAGGTCACCCAGGGGCATGTGTCAACCACAAGGAAAAGATCATAAGTCAGCCATTTTGCTGTTTTACCATTCTGAGTAAATGCAGTATGAAAGATGCGTGCAAGCAGGATGTTTGTGCAATCGCTTCCAGTAGAAATTAGCCCCCACCAATATTCATAAATCTTTTAGCCGCCAAAATGCTCTAGTCATAGAAGAACAGTGTGACTAGTAATTTTATCAATTGTTTTTAGAGAACAAAAGGAGGGAATCTGAAAAGGTTAAAAATTACTAGTCTGCCCTTTATAAGATATAGCAATTTTAAAAAGCAGAAGTTTGCATTTTCTATTTTAACTATTTCCAAGTGTGACCATGTATTTTGACGGAGGACGGGGATGTGGAAGAGAGAAAGCATTTATAATAAGTCCTGTTTCAACTGTGACATTGATAGGGAGAGATGCCAATATTTCTGGGGGTTTTAAACCAACTATATATTCATCTCTGATTATCAAACGAGATACCTAAAAGAGATAGGTTTCTGCACTTCCATGGTCTCTTGGAGGTTTCCCCTGGAGTTTTTCCTCTCCTGAGTGGTGAGCAAAAGAATAGATGGGCCTGGTCAGCTAGTTGTTCTTTCAGAACAAAAGGATGGTTGAAAGGGTTAAAATAATATGTTAGTTTTGTCCATTTTATATGATCTGTTTTATGGTCTAGTTTTTCATTTCACAGAAATTAAACTAAGGGTCTTTCACAGAAATTAAACTAAGGGTCTTTCACAGAAATTAAACTAAGGGTCTTTCACAGAAATTAAACTAAGGGTCTTTCACAGAAATTAAACTTAGAGTTTCTAACAGAAACGAAACGTGAGGTTTATAGCTGTCTTGTTTTTAGAAATGTATAGATCTGTAATCCAACCCCCTTTTCTTCTGTTTCTGTATAAATACTCTGTGCGTGCAAGAATAAATTGAAGTTGGAAAGGAGTGACTCTTGTGTTTCTGTGCTCTTACTTCCCAAGCTCGTGCCGCCAAATCCGAGAGACAAAGAATATTCAGTGCTGTGGCAAATCTCCCCAGGTTGAGTTTAGTGTGTGGTGTGCCTGCCCTATGGGCCGATAAGTCGGATCCACCCCAGGACCTAACAATGTCATAGGACAAGCTTTCAAGAGTTTTCCTCTCTTCCTCAGGTCAGCAATACTGATATACAAAGGTTTTTATGACAGACAGGGATTGGAAAAGAAAAGAAAAAAAGGAAGAATGTAGAACAGAGAGATTGTATATGAGGCGGGGTGGGGAAGGCACTGGAAGGGTTTTAAAACAGAGATTAGGAAGGTGAGAATTGTGGAGGGGGGGCTGAGCATCCCCAGCAGCACAGAGGGGAAGAGGATGCTGGTGGGTGGGTTAAGGTATATGATGGCACAATGGCAGGGAGGACCATTACAACAAATTATGATAGTGTGTGAGAAACCCCATGTCTGCATTAAGTCCACTTGTTTTGGTGTCAACTAGTCTTATCATTATGAGCACAAATGTTTTCCGTTCTTGGGTGTGTTTGAACATTCCATTGAGGATTTTGATTTTTAAATTATATATGGAATGATCTGGTAGTGAGAAATTACATAAATTGTTAGTCCAAATAAAAAAGGTATCACTTAATACTGAAGAACTCATTTATTCAGCACTATCGCAACTGGACTAACACGGCTATTTCCATTTTATATATCTATATATATATTTATATATATAGATATATATAGTCAAATAGAACAGTTGGCACTCCTTAGGTGCTGATAGGCTGTAGGTGCTTGCCCAATATGGATAATATAGACATACGTTACCGTTCCAAGGTCTGGTAAAGCAAGAGACAGCACTCAATTTTAGAAAACTTCACAAAGTATATTGGTGAAATTAGTGGTACATCAAGAAACCCAACGTTTCGGTCCTCCAAAATGGGACCTTCCAGTATAGATATATATATATATAATTTTATATATTTATATAAAATGGGAAAAATCTAACAAAAAAATAAATAAAACTAAATTTTGTGCGCTCGAATGTGACAAAATACAATTAGTGACCACAAAAAGTCCAGGTCAAGATATGATACGCCCCATGAGGAAGTAGCTGGTTACTACAAAATGCATAGGGGTAGGTTCAGTGCATTGGAGACCGCTGGGAATTGGTATTCATGAACTGGGAGCTTTATGGTGACTGGCCTACAGGGCCTGCAGCACAAATCTGTCAGAAGACGAAAATACAAAATTGCTGGAACGCATTGCTGACGAGCAGTGTGAGTTGTCAGAAACACATGACCATCGTGTGGCTGGTTGAAGGTTGGGCTCGGGTTACAGAAGCTCCAGAGTGCAATGTGAGTGCAAAGCTACATGTTTTTTGAGATCATATATGTGAGATCATATCTGTCATATTTCTTATATTAAATACTACTATGGAGGTTGCACTTTTTCGGTCTATATATTATATACTGTATAAATATATATATATACTGTATTCAAACAACATGACAGTCCACTGAGGACCTTCTTCAATATAAATATATATTTGTATGAATAGCAATGCAATTTTAACCAAAAATGTATACAATAATGTTATCTCTAATGAGAGGTGAACAATATTTCACTGCAATGTAATGATATTCTTCCCTGCATTGTGATAGTTATTTTAAATAGAACAGATGGCAAAGTACTTTAACCACTTCAGTGCCCTAATGGCGTATGTCCACAAGGACCCCACCCGGCACTGAGGGGTTAAATAATACAAATAGGGTCTACACTTTTTGGAACTCCATAGGAGAGCGTATTAAATGACTTTGCTTAGGGTAGGTACAGAAGGATGTTAGCATGTTTAGTTGTATACTGAGGTAGAGGTCAAAGTAATTTTGCTACTGTAGCTGCATTTCTGTGAAAAGAGTAAAGGAGTAACGAGATTTAGCGACCGTTTCTCTTGACCTGAGAGGTTAGCTTGTAATTCTCTGAGACGTAAGGGATCTTGAAAAGGATATTGCTGAACATCTACCGGCAACATCATAGAGGTGTGTGCATCAGCAGATCTTTAATAACCCACAATACAACCAGTTTTTTAAAGGCAAAATATAGAAATGAACACAACAAAGGTTTAATGCCCTGGGCTATAGTTGCATGAAATATAAACCTTTATGAATTATGAAGAATATAAATATAGACAGGTAACTCTAGAAGCTCTGCACATACAGCTGTACTGAATACGTTTCAAGACAAACTATATGGAACTATCCACATTCAGGTAGATGTACAGTACAATACTTACTGTCCCTGGCATGCGGATGAACAAGCAAAAGTCTTCTGTGCCGGGGAAATTGACTGCTTCAGAATGGGACCCCCCAGCAGAGTTTTGCCACCGAAGACACTAAGCGTTGCTACATCTGTACATTATTGCAAACACTGCAATAAAGCGATGACTCTTTCTACACATGGCCTGGGCCTGTGTAACCTATTAACCTTTTTGCATATAATTGTAGCCCCGCTTTGGGACAACTATTGAGTTGAGGGTAATGGCTCTAATGGGTTAACTGTATGGGCTCATGCAGGGTAACGGCCCTCTCCCATGACATGGTAAAGTGTGACTTGGCGGCTGCAACAGTCTCCTCCCTGCATCTGACAAGAGACGCTAACAGGGAATTTCAGCATTTGAGGGCTTTTGACGTTTCTCTTTTTGAACTGAGACCAACAAAAGGATGATGATTGCCCATGAAAACCTAATGGACTGACGTGCTGTAATAGAGAGAAGAATGGAAGTACTGTATCCAACGATCAACAACTCTCACTCTTACTACACACAAAAATCAAGAGGAGTGTTTGTGATGCAATATTCTTTGTTTTTATCTTTTCTTAAAACAGTATTATACTATGCCCATTTTTATCTCTGTAGCCCTTGGAGATTAGGTCTGCTACTCCATATTATGCGGTGGTGCGTACCTGTGAGGGACTGTAACAAGAGGGCTGAGTGATCCACGGTATTGTGGGGAGAACAGGACAGGGTTTACAGAGTACCTTATTCGTGGTTGCTGTGCCTCCAGTCAGCATGGGTAGTTTGGATGGAAGGATGGTCCATACTAACACCTTTCTTGGTCTATAGACAGAGAATCACACTGGTGATGGTACAATGATGTTTAGTGTAGGTTCTGATCTTACATCATTATTTAGTTTCCCCTCTGCATGGTGCTCCTCCCGAGGCCTCCTAGTGAGTCCCAGGGTAGATGGTACTCACTCCACAGGGAGAGGAAAGAGACATACCTATGAGAAGATTGTAATATATCTGGACTATTGGTCAAAGAAGGAGTGGTCTAGGGTGAATTCAAGATGCAGGAACAGGAGAAAAAACGGCAGTGCACTGCCAAGAAAACCAGGAGGAGGCTCACGGCAACAAAAGCAAAAATTTATTTATGCCATAAAAAGATTGGACAAAGGTCCCCCCTAGCCCCAACAAGTATCCACCTACTGTAATGTACGTGCTTGCCACAAACTGGTACCGGACCACGGGGCTGAGGTGGGGATGTATAAGCACCGACCTTAGGCCACGGAGTCAGGTCCGGATTGTGGATTCCATAGTCAGACATAGCCAGATCAGGATTGGAGAAAGTAGGGTTAACGTTATCCAGGCAGGGGTCAAGGCAGGCGGCACAGGAGCGGTGTTCGAGGAAACAAGCCGAGGTCATCAACAGGAAATCTTGAGTGAAGGTACTTCAGCATAGGAGGCTAGAACCTTGAGAGAAGCCACTGTAGCGGAGATGCTTCAGCGAAGGTGCTGCAGTGCGTCAGGAAAAGGCCAGCTGTAAACTCCACTTGGAGGAAGCAGGAACCAGAGGTGCAGACGTGCCACAGGAAACGCTGGGGAACCAGCGTAGCCGCTTCAGCGCAGCAAAGGCGAAGTCTGCCAGGAACAAGGAAGCAGCGCCGAGGCTAATATGCAAGAAGCTCTAGGCAGCAGGGGACTAGGCGCAGGATACAAGGCACAAGGATGCCTAGCAGGCCAAACAGAGAGTCTGTGACAAGCACAATTACTTGCAACTTGGATTGCAAAGTCTATGTCCAGCAACTTCCTGAGGGCGGGGCAGGAACTAAATAGCACAGGAGGCCAATCAGGCCAGAGCTGCACAGGAGGCAACAAGAGGCAGGTGATTGCAGAAACAGGGAATAGTTTGTCTGGAACCTGCAAAGCTCCGGATGGATGGGCTCCAGCCAAACCCAGGAGTGGATTCCTGACACCTACGCATTTTGGGCTCTATGCCCTTTCTCAAGGTGTACTTTACTCTAAAGAAAGCCGATATTTAAACTATTACGCCGATCGCGCTACCGAGTGACGTCACAGCCCGATTGACCAATCGGCTGGCATCTCCTGCTATACGGATCCCCATTGGATAACAGGATCGCGTCATTTTCAACAAACTTTATTTAGAAGAGACAAGTCCCTCTCTCTAGTCAATGGGATGTAGAGTCTGAGAAGAAGCCCTCCGATTGGTCCCTAGGCTTAACAATAAATGTAACTTTATTAAAACTGGCAGAACATCTTATAACCATGTCATCTGTGACGTCAGTCATTCGGCTTCCTCACCCTGTGCAAACAAAACTTTATCAAAAAAAGACAATTTTTACAAAAATGAAAAAAATAATAATAAACATAAAAAACAACAATATAAGTCTAATGTTTAAAGAGTAAATGATAAAGAATAACTAACTCATAAACATAAACAAACATTTATCATTAAAAGAATAGCAATATTTGCACAACAGTAACACACACATTAAAAAAGGCAAAAAGTACAAAAAAGATGAAGAAAGTTTTTCTCCTTCACATCTCCAGATCCCAAAATGCACACCAGTAACATAATAATGAGAAAACTTTATTCATTCTAATGACCTAATGTATACTGATGTGCACATTAGGGTCCCGGGAAATGTAAAAGGAGAACTAAATAAAATGCATCAGATAAATACAACAACATGACATCTTTAGAATCAGATGTGATATGAATTTGACACATTTCTGTATAATTAAACATAAACAAGAAGTGTACATAGATGTCATAGGAGGTGGAAATATGATGATCAAGATGAGAAAAACATATTAATCTTTAAATCCAGATGAAAACTCAGTTCATACATAAATAAACATATTTAGAAAAAAATAATTCAATTTAAATTTAAACATACCCCAAAAAACTTAATCGGAGTACCTGTTTTAGTTAAAGGGATATTACCCAGAGTCAGAAACACAAAGAGATGAGATCAAAGGAAATGGCCAACGTCCCAGTCTGTATTAAGTCCAAAAGGAACCTGGGTTTTTAGTGTAAATATCCAAAAGGCCTCCCTTTGATTAAGCCTCTTGATACGATTCCCACCTCTCACATGACATGGAACAGATTCAATCCCACATACTTTAAGCATGTTAGATTGCTATTCTTTTAATGATAAATGTTTGTTTATGTTTATGAGTTAGTTATTCTTTATCATTTACTCTTTAAACATTAGACTTATATTGTCGTTTTTTATGTTTATTATTATTTTTTTCATTTTTGTAAAAATTGTCTTTTTTTGACACCACCACTACACAGCGTGGTCGCGCCCTTTGTTCCACCTCTGCCTCCTGCGTGTCCCGCCTCTGGTCCTTGCCCCCAAATTGACGTCATGGTTACGTGTCGCGATAGCGCTCCTCTCTCCACCTCCTTTCCCGCGGGTCCAGCCTCTGGTCTCCGCCTCGTGTTAGCATAGCTCCTGTGGCGCGTGATGACGATGCGCGACCGGGTCACCTACGGGTTAAGCGCGACGCGCGCACACATTCTGATACACTGGATATTGGCTGTGGAATATTACGCACCTGTGTGGTCCAGCAGCCTATTATGTGCCATTCTCCTGCTTCCTGGTTTCCTCCCATTTGTGGGAGGTCCTATAAATATGTTCTCAATGCTCCCTGTCATTGCCGAGCATAACTTCTGTTTGTGTGACACTGCACTCACTGCCTAGTTCCTGTTTGCCTGAACCCTGCTGCCTGACCTTGCCTGGATACTACCCTGTGATACTCTCCTGCACTGACCCTGGCTTTGGAACCACGACGACGCTGTCTTCTCCTGCACTGACCCTGGCTTGGCTCACGACTATTCTACGCCCTCCAACCCTGACTCTGGCTACGTACCCTAACTTTTCTTCCAATTCCTATAACATCCTGACTCATAATCATTTTTGTCTCTAAAAAAACTTTTTTTGTTTGATGCCAATGATCTACCTTTCCTTTAACTTTTTGCTCTTATATAGGTAGGTCTGTACTATCTTTAAATGGTTCCAACTTATCTTTAATAGCCATGATCTCATCATCAATTTTCTGCAAGGACTTTCGTCTTTGAGATATCAACAATCTGATCAATTCAAATGAGCAATTGTCTAATATGCGATTCCATTCATTTAAGAATGGTTCGCTGTTAAAATCAAATGTAGGCCTTTTAAAAATCCGCAGACCCCTGGGAATATGTTTTTGTTCCACATATTTCTCATGGTTAATGGAATCCCATCATTGCTTAGTTTCACTAATTAACAATTTTTCTAATTTGTCAAACAACGGATAAATATCAACAGAGGTTAAATAAGCGTGCTCTGTAGAATCAGGTTACAGAAATAC